>NC_141035.1:45770000-45850000 GCF_052040795.2 Danio rerio
CTAATTTTATCTATTTTAATTAACATAACTCCCACATATCTGTTTTATTTGGGGAAAAACTGTTTGGAAGATTTTTTTTGTATTTTTAATGATGTATATTATGCCATATTTTTTATATTTGCCACAAAATTACTTTTAAAAACAGATTCTTTGATGAAAGATAAAAAGAAATATGAACTTGCATTAGGACACTATTTTTTTTTATAAATGAAAACCATTATAATTGAATATCTAATTTACCTTGTTTGCTTATTTAAAGCTTGATAGTAAAATCTAGATGTATTTTTAAAAATACAATATTTATTTTTATTTTATTTTTATGATTTTTAAAAAAATTTTTTTTACATTTGATTATTTATTATTATTTTTTTATAAAAAAGTTTATATATTTTTACATTTATTTATTTTTATTTAAAACAATTTTCATTTATTATTTAAAAATATTCAAATTTCAATTTGTATTTATTTTAATACCTTTTTTAAATATTATTTATTTTTATAAAAAAAAATAAGTAAATAACTAATTTAAATAAAGTATTTTAATATGTCATAAATCATTCTCAGTGTTGGTTAAAAATGATACTTACAAAATAATTTTACACTTTCTTTTTAAGATATTATTTAAGATTCAACAGCATGTTTTTTTTTCACCTGAAACCTGTTTTAATTAACATTCTGCTAGTTTATCTGTTTTATTTGGGGCAAAAAACACTTTGGAAGAAATTTTTTTTTGTATTTTAAATGTGATATATTTTTTATGTTGGCCACAAAATTACTTTTAAAAACAGATTTTTCTATGAAAGAGAAAAAGAAGTATGAACTTGCATAAGGGCACCATTTTTTATTAATGAAGACCTTTGCAAATTAATGTATAATTTAATATGTTTGCTTATTTAAAGCTTGATTGTAAAATCTGTATGTAATATAAATCACCATCCACTTTCATTGTGTGGAAATCAGAATCTTAGGAACATCTGAGGAGGGGAAAAAAAGCAGTATGAGATCTGAATGACATTACACTGAGTAAATGAGCTCAACCTTCTTTGCAAATCTTCAAATTTTAAAGGAACAGAGCAAAGAGTCGGAGGATCATAGACCATCACACTTTGAGTTATTCATGAGTTCTTGAGAATGGATGAGAGAGATATTTGTGGCTGAAAAGATGAACTTCTTGGCCTTCAATACAATGATGAGAGTGAATAATACATGACATCTGCAGGAACAGCTTCTGCGGATCTGATTCAGTGCACAAAACCGCTCAAATCATTTCTGAATATTTGATCTACTTTCACATATGCTGGTTGTCGGACTGAAATACTCTCATTGCTTTTGTATTGGCTTTCTAGAAGATGCATTGTGATGTAACAATAGACAGAATTGAGATTAAACACATTTCCATGCTAATATTAAAGCTTATTATACTATGAGGGCTACTGAAATCTCGATTCTTATTGGCTGATGAGCATTATGTTCTAACAACAAGTGATGCAACAAGATACCAGACAAGCAGTTTGGGAGACATCTGCGGCCGGAAGGTAATGATAATTATTTATATTGTTACAACAATACAATTACTGTACAACAATAGTTACTGTTTTTACATTACTGTGATGGTTATGGTAGGATAGGCATTAATAAAATACATTTGAATGGGTAATTTAATAAGTAATATGAATAATACTCTGCATAATTTATTTTTTACATTCCTGTAAGGGTTGGGTGTAAATAAAATACAATTAATGAGTAATTTAATTAATAATATAACAAATTTTTGTTAATTTTCGGCCGCAGCTGCATTTCTTTAGCAACAACCCAGTTTGTCTGTCTGCACCAAGTGCAATACAACATGACAGAAACATTTAAATAGCAGCCACTGCACTACTAACAAAATGGTTGGAAAGGCTTTTAATGTAATTAATACATATTAAACCTCTTTAACATCATAAGGCTACTGAGTGACTGATGTTGTCACAGTCCTGACTTTAATTTTCAAGGTCTGAGGTGATCTGCCACTGCTTTTAGTAGTATGTCGATGAATGTCACGTAAAATACTTTGGGAGCATTTAACACTGACAAAAGCACATAATCAGTACCTGAGGTTTTCACCACAGTTAGTGTGTAATCCACATTACATGTTTGTAAATGTCAAGCGTGTTAGTCAAAAAGATTTAATTGAATAAAAAGATGTCTTCAGGACCATGGACAGCCTCAACAAGAGACATACAGAGACCCAGATAATCTTTATTTCATAATACAAAATGCCAGAACAGAACATAGTGTACTAATATGAAGAATATTTTGTAGATATATATTTTTAAATAATAATACTGTACATATATTTTGTAAATATTTTAACTGCACTGCGTTGATTGCACTAACGATGATTGATAATATAGATTAGTATCACTGACATATTCAGTCAGTCATTCATTCATTCATTCATTCATTTTCTTTTTGGCTTTGTCCCTTTTAATAATCAGGGGTTGCTACAGCGGAATGAACCGGCAACTTATCCTGCATATGTTTTATGCGGATGCCCTTACAGCTGTAACAGATGACTGGGAAACATCCATACACTCTCATTCACACTTATACACTACGGACAATTTAGCTTACCCAATTCACCTGTACCGCATGTCTTTGGACATTTTTATTTTTTAAAAAAATTTTTTTAATTAATTAATTTATTTATTTATTTATTTTTATTCATTCATTCATTCATTTTCTTGTCAGCTTAGCCCCTTTATTAATCCGGGGTTGCCACAGCGGAATGACCTGCCAACTTATCCAGCACGTTTTTACGCAGCGGATGCCTTTCCAGCCACAACCCATCTCTGGGAAACATCCACACTCACATACACACTCATACACTAACGACAATTTTAGCCGAGGCTCGAACCAGCGACCCAGTGACCTTCTTGCTGTGAGGCGACAGCACTACCTACTGCGCCACTGCTTCACCTATTTATTTTTATGTATTCATTTATTATTTTATATTTATTATTTTTTTTAATTTGTTGTTATTTTTTATCATTTTATGATAATTATTATTTACTTATTAAATTTTTACATTTATTTAAAACTTTTAATTAATTTTTTTTTTGTTATTATTTTTTAAATATCTTGTCTTAATTTATTTATTACTTAATGTTTTTTCAAATATGTTTTATTTGTTTATTTTTATTTATTTGTTTTTTTTATTTAATTCAATTATTTATTTGAAAAATATATTTTGATTTCTTTTTTATTTTTAATATTTACTTGTTTTATTATTTATTTATTTTTACTTTTTATTATTTATCATTATTTTATTTCTTTTATTTTAATTAATTAATTAATTAATTATTTTTTAAATAATTTGTTCTTTGGATGTGGGGGAAACCAGAGCACCCCCCAGTTCAAAGACATGTGCTATAGTTTAATTAGGTAAGCTAAACTGTCTGTTGTGTATGTGTGTAAATGAGTGTATGGGTGTTTCCCAGTACTGGGTTGCGGCTGAAAGGGCATCCGCTGTGTAAAACAAATGCTGGATAAGTTGGTGGTTCATTCCGCTGTGACACGACTCCTGATGAATAAAGAGACTAAGCCGAAAAGAAAATGAATGAATAAATTAATGAATTAAATAATTAATTTAAAAAATGTCTTGAAAATTAAACATTTTTCAGTCAAACTCCACACAGAAACGCCAACTGAGCCGAGGTTCGAATCAGTGACCCAGCGACCTTGCTGTGAGGCGACAGCACTACCTACTGCGCCACTGCTTCACCTATTTATTTTTATTTATTAATTTATTATTTTATGATATTTATTATTTACTTATTAAATTTTTACATTTATTTAAAACTTAAATTAATTAATTATTTTTATTTATGTATTTATTATTTTTTAAATATCTTGTCTAAATTTATTTATTACTTAATGTTTTTTCAAATATGTTTTATTTGTTTATTTTTATTTATTTGTTTTTTTATTTAATTCAATTATTTAATTTAAAAATATATATTTTGATTTCTTTTTTATTTTTAATATTTACTTGTTTATTTATTTTTACTCATTATTATTATTTATCAGTATTTTATTTCTTTTATTTTTATTAATTAATAATTTTATTTTTTATTTTTGAATAATTTGTTCTTTGGACATGGGGGAAACCAGAGCACCCCCAGGGCATATAATTAAATAAATGTCTTGAAAATTGAACATTTTTCAGTCTTATTTTACTGAATGTTTATTTTCAGAAAATAAAAAAAGAGTTTAGCTTTAGTTTACAATATTAATTCTGACCCAAACTCTCGAAAACTCTTGCAACCGCTTAGTTTTCCGTCACCTTTTACCCACATTTTGGATTTGTTCATAAATCTGGCCTGAGAGTCAGTCGATCCACTGTTTGTTGCGCTTTCTAATCTCTCTCTCCTCTCACGGCTTCAGGCTTCTTTGTTTAGGTGAACGTCAAGATTATAAAACGGCCATCTACCAAATAATCTCCCATGATCTGCACTGGAATTTTCTGATGCTGGTTAACTGACTGCTTGCTTTTCTTGTTCAGGGTCAAGAGGCTTCGCCGACCGTCTCACAGGAGAAGAGCCAAAAGAAGAGGAGGAAGTGACTTCACAACTAGGTATGTGACGATATCAGATTGTCAAATAGTCATATGGGTGGTGCGGTGGCTCAGTGGTTAGCAATGTCGCCTCACAGCCAAAAGGTCTCTGGTTTGAGTCCTGGCTGGACTGGGATTTCACCACATGCCTAATCACAGCTCTTCCTCTTTCCTCTGTCAGGATGAGGCTGACGCAGGATTTGAGTCCAGCCGTGGTGCTTGTTTTCAGGCTGGTGGTTTGGCTGTATTCCCTCATCTCCTACCTGCCGTACCTGTTGCTGAGATCACCTGAGTCTCAGTCGCTGTCGGAGTGCTCGCGGAGGCTGAAGGCACGGTCGGTGAGCGGAGACCCTGCAGGACCGTATCGGGATGTGGCGGCGCTGAAGGGGCTGGAGATGTGTCTGCACCCCGGGATCAACACACTGGATCAGGTGTTCCAGTCCTCCGTCTCCCACTTTCCTAACAGTGACTGTCTGGGCACCAGAGAGTTGCTGAGCGAAGAGGACGAGACTCAAGAGGATGGAAAAGTCTTTAAGAAGGTGTGTACGAGCTGTAAGTCCACAGATCTGAAGCTCTGCAGAAGCCTCTCACATGGGTTTTAAGCTCCACAGGGTGCAATATAATGTTGTCACAATGTTGAATTTCGGTACCTATTCGTTTTTCGATAAAGTTCAAGCGCTGCTCAACAGAAATGACTGTGATTGATCTTGAAGATCATCAGTTCACCGCACTTCACCACTGTTCACCGAATGCAAACACAGATACAGGGACAATGGAGCATTTTAAAGCCGTGAAGATCAGCTGGTCTGTCTATGAGCTGACATACGAGTGATCCGCTGATGAATTGACTGATCTTCATGGCTTTAAAATGCTCCAGTGTCTGTGTATCTATGTTTTCACTCGGTTAACAGCGGTGAATTGCTGTAAACTGATGACCTTCACGACCAATCACAGTGATTTCTGTTGAGCAGTGCTCGACTGTTAGCAGGAAATGGATGTTTTTAAAATTTTAATACCGATTGGTACAGAAATTCCAGTATCGTGACAACACTAGTTCAATATACAGTACATGGCCGGGCTGCTATAGCCAAACCTTTGGTCAGTTGTGCCTATGCCAAATGTCGGTTTCAATAGTGCCAGCAGAAAAAAAAAAATTGGCTTGTGGACAATGTGAAACATGTGTTGTTCTTTGAAGAGTCCACCTTACGGTGAAGTCCAGAGTTACGGTGTGGAGAAGCCCCAAAGAAGCATACCACCCAGACTGTTGCATGCCCAGAGTGAAGCATGGGGGTGGATCAGTGATGGTTTGGGCTGCAGTATCATGGCATTCCCTAGGCCCAACACTTGTGCTCAATAGACGCAGATAATATTATAATTGGAATGCAACATACATTTTCATTTGGTCCTGTTTAGATATGCTGAAATAACAACATGCATTAGAATGTTCATCAGCCAATCAGAATCACTGCCAAGGACTCAAACATTCATCAAACATTGTATTCTGAAGGCGGTGCCATGTATCAGGATGTATTTCATATGAAAACAGAATATATACAAATGAAAAAGTCAGATTGGTAATAAGTAAAACTACACTATAGAGCAGTGGTCACCAAACTTGTTCCTGGAGGGCCGGTGTCCAGCAGATTCTAGCTCCAACCCTAATCAAACACACCTGAACAAGCTAATTAAGGTCTTACTAGGTATACTTGAAACACCCAGGCAGGTGTGTTGAGACATGCTGGAGCTAAACCCTGCAGGGACACCGGCCCTCCAGGAACCAGATTGGTGACCCCTGCTATAGAGCTAAGAAGCTCTAAAAAGCCAAAGTGCAAAAAAGTGTTACTGATTTTGGGGGTCACCAAATCAGAGACATCACTAACTTGGCAATTAAAGAGTCAAAATCCTGGATTAAAAAATAATAAATTGTAGTTTTGATCAGGACTGACGCCTGTTTCACACCGCAAGCGTGAGCAGCGCATATGTGGAGCACATCAGCAGCTGTTGCACAGATCAATCTATCTCTGTCTATTCTATCTAGTTACCGATCTATCGATCAATCCTTTTTTTTTTTATTTATATATATTTTTTTACTTTTCATCTGCACCAAGACCCGCAACAACTTCCTTCAATGCTGTTTCCTTAACCTGCAAGTCTTTATTTTACAAATGATAAAGATCCTAAAGAAATGTATGCTTCTCAAGCTCTACGAGGAGTGTCATTAAAGGTGCAGTAGGTGATTTGCCACAATGCTAGCCTGTTAGCATAAATCTCTGAAACACCGTCCCTCCCCTGCCGTCCGAAGCCACGCCTCCTGAAAACACAAGCGCACGTACCCTAAAGATGACAGCAGAATCCTCTCTCGTGTGTTGAGCTAAAGCATGGCCGGCATCGAGCACTCATTTCTAAGCCATACTTGCATGCAATTTCTGACCGAATATTCAGAGTAGCGGTAAACACCATAGGGTGCGCGTCACAGGTTGTCATTGATCAAAAATGAACCAATATGAATAGAAAACCATCTTAAGCTCAGTATAGCAGGCAGCTAGCTCTCTGCAACTCTCACATGGTCGCCCACTGAAGCTAAGCAGGGCTGCGCCCGGTCAGTACCTGGATGGGAGACCACATGGGAAAGCTGGGCTGCTGCCGGAAGTGGTGTTAGTGAGGCCAGCAGGGGGCGCCCAACCTGCGGTCTGTGTGGGTCCTAATGCCCCAGTATAGTGACGGGGACGCTATACTGCTCAGTGAGCACCGCCTTTCGGATGAGTTGTTAAACCGAGGTCCCGACTCTCTGTGGTCGTTATAAATCCCAGGATGTCCATCAAAAAGAGTAGGGGTTTAACCCTGGCATCCTGGCCAAATCTGCCCACTGGCCTCTGTCCATCATGGCCTCTCAACCATCCCCATATTCCAATTGGCTTCATCACTGTCTCCTCTCCACCAATCAGCTGGTGTGTGGTGTGCGGTCTGGCGCAAAATGGTGGATGCTGCACACTGGTGGTAGATAAGGAGACCAAAATTAGCCACCAGGTCTAGTGCCCCCCTATGGATTTAAAATGCCCCCTCAGTTCTGATATCCTGGCGCCGGGCCTGTCGATGCTGTAAAAGGACAATCTTTCACCAGAAGATTTCAGTGGCTGAACAACACTTCTGTGCATATAACCCATTCATAACAACCCAATCTACATCAGCTCTGCGTGACAAAAATAGTTTTAAAACAGAGCATTACCTGTCTAACAGAAATACTTCAGCCATGGTGTCGTCTAAAGTAACTTCAATGTTAATTCAGGATTTAAAAAAAGTTTCTATTCAGCATGTTTTTACCGCTCTCTCTTACTCTCTATCACTCTCGTGAGCGCGCAGCACGTGTTTGCACTAACGGCAGAGCTGCGTACAAACAGGTGCGCATTAGCTCAAATTTGCATTTGCTGACAGACAGTTTGAGCTACGTATCAGAATTATGGGAGATGTCGGCCCGACATTTTAATTGGACATGGATTTAAATTTAGCGAGGCAGTAGGTAGTGCTGTCGCTTCACAGCAAGAAGGTCGCTGGGTCGCTGGTTCGAACCTCGGCTCAGTTGGCGTTTCTGTGTGGAGTTTGCATGTTCTCCCTGCCTTCGCGTGGGTTTCCCCCGGGTGCTCCGGTTTCCCCCACAGTCCAAAGACATGCGGTACAGGTAAATTGGGTTAGCTAAATTGTCCGTAGTGTATGAGTGTGTGTGTGTGGATGTTTCCCAGAGATGGGTTGCTGCTGGAAGGGCATCCGCTGCGTTAAAAAAACTTGCTGGATAAGTTGGCGGTTCATTCCGCTGTGGCGACCCCGGATTAATAAAGGGACTAAGCCGACAAGAAAATGAATGAATGGATTTAAATTTGTTTTGTAGTTCGGGCCTAAATAAATATTTGTTGCTGTTTTTAATCGTTTAAGTTCATTTGTTTGACTATATGTGAATCAGTGGATATTATCACTGCATTTATTGGGTAAAACTGCTACTTTTTACTGTCATTCAATGCGTTTTTGGCCATTATCACTGCACTGTCCCTTTAATTGAGCATGAGCAACACGGCAAAAATAGTCCCAGCTCCGAAACTATCGCAACACTGCTGCTTCAACGACATTCCCGCCTCTCGCTGACGCACTGCTTCTACGTGCGGTATGAAAGCTCTAATATGTTAACATGGACGCCAAAAAACACGCACTACTCACGCTCTGCGCGCGCATTGCTCGCACTTGCGCTGTAAAACAGGCTTGAAAAAAATCTGATACATTTTTACAGCAGTATAATTTAATCAATGTTTTCATCCCCAAAATAACCACAGCCATATCACTCTGCAGCCCAAGACCAGTTACTCCCTGAAGCTAAGCAGGGCTGAGCCTGGTCAGTACCTGTATGGGAGACCACATGAGAAAACTAGGTTGCTGTTGGAAGTGATGTTAGTGAAGCCAGCAGGGGTCGCTCAACCGGTGTAAGTGAATTAAAGGGGACATTATACTATCAGTGAGCACCATCTTAGGGATGAGATGTTAAACTGAGGTCCTGACTTTATGAGAAGTGCCCCATCACCCACACCCCTCTCATGATTGTGAAGCACTTTGGGTGTTTGATCATACATGATGAATGCGCTTTATAAATGCACATTGCATTACGTAATGAAAGGTCAATACATTTGAACAATTCATAGGTTTTAATAAGTGGGATAATACTGGAGTTTCTGTGAGTCTACTGAGCATTATACATCATACTTCGCTTTCACAAGTTCAGAGTAAATCTGGTTTTCCTCATTAGGACCCTGTAAATCAGACGTGCAGCATGTGAGTGAATGATCTCTCTGGTCTGACGTTAATCCTCTTGTCCAGCTCATGTAGTAATAATATTCTCCTGTGTTTCTGCTGCTACTCAACTAAAGCCTCCAAACATGAGCTGCTGTTGTGTAAGATGAGAAGGGCTTGATTTTACACTACAAACAACACGCTGCGTGTTTGATTCTGCTTGGTTGTGTTGATTTTATGCTTTCATTGTTTAAGAGAGGGCTTTAATCTTACACTATTCTGATTGTTCTTTTAGTATTACAACGTACACTCATCGGCCACTTTATTAGGTACACCTCACTAGCACCGGCTTGGACCTCCTTCTGCCTTCAGAACTGCCTTAATCCTTCCTGGCATATATTCAACAAGATACTGGAAATATTCCTCAGATATTTTGGTCCATATTGACCTGATAGCATCACGCAGTTGCTATAGATTTGTCGGCCGAACATTACACCACCACCACCACCACCATCAGCCTGAATCATTAATTCAAGGCAGGATGGAGCCATGCTTTCATATTGTTGATGTCAAATTCTGACCATACTTGCATGCAATTTCTGACCGATTATTTAGAGTAGCGGTAAACACCATAGGGAGCACGTCACAGGTTGTCATTGTTCAAAAATGAACCAATATTAATATAAAACCATCTTAAGCTCAGTAAAGTAAGCTTGGTGGAATAGCGCTGTTTACTGATGTCTCAAGGTATACATGTTGTGTGTTCAGAGATGCTCTTCTGCAGTCCTCTGTTGTAACGAGTGCTTATTTGAGTTACTGTTGCTTTTCTATCAGCTGGAACTGGTCTGCCCATTTTCCTCTGACCTCTGGCATCAACAAGGCATTTGCACCCACACAGTGACAGAACTGCCGCTCACTGGATATTTTCTCTTTTTCTGACCTTTCTCTGTAAACCCTAGAGATGGTTTAGCATGAAAAGCCCAGTATATCAGAAGTTTCTGAAATAGACCAGCCAGTCTGGCACCAACAACCATGCCATGTTCAGAGTCACTTAAATCCCCTTTCTTTTCCATTCTGATGCTCGGTTTGAACTGCAGCAGATCTTCTTGACCATGTCTGCATGTCTAAATGCATTGAGTTGCTCTCATATGATTGGCTGATAAGGATTTTTTATTTAACGAGCAGTTGGACAGGTGTACCTAATAAAGTGGCCGATGAGCTATTCACAATGATTATCTGCACTTCAGTTGCATTTGCTTTTTCTCTATTGGGATCATTTTTTTTTTCTCTCTTCAGATTTTTTTGAAGTGCTCTTTTGTCTGTATCATAAAGATTATTTGTAAGTGACTTGACATTTTTTTGCTGATTAAAATAATCACAACACCCTCAATGAGGTTTATGAGTTGGCTATTAACTAATGATGCCTGTAAACACTGATTTAAATTGTAAAAAAAAAAACTGTAAAGCATGATTATTGCAGTTAAATAATAACAAAAATGAACAATATTGAAACATTTTTGCAACTTAAATTTTTATTAAATCTAAAATAAAATATAAAATGAACAAAAAATGTATAAATTCAAAAATAGATAAATGTAAACTTATGCAAACCGATGTTTGAAAAATAATAACCTCATACAAAAAAACAAGTAAAATATTTGAGTTTAGTTAGAGAGAGTTTACAATGTAATCTATACTGTGGCTTTAATAATAAGTTGACTTTTTGGCAGGGAAATTAGATCAAAATAACTTTAAAATGTGTAATAAGTACATCTTTATGTAATAATATTTAATACATGTAATGCATATAATACTCAGTGCATATAATTGTCAAATAATAATGTCCAATAGGTGGAGCTGTTGATTCATGACAGTAAAATCCTGTCCAATTGCAAGGGAAAGTTGATGAAAGACTAAACAGATGCAGGTCTCATTATTTTCTAACAAATAAACCTTTTGAAACCCTTTGTGTTCGTCTCTGTAGGTGATTCTGGGAGAGTATCGCTGGATGTCATATGAGCAGGTTTTTAAAGAAGTGAATGCTTTTGGAAGCGGTTTGGCTGCTCTTGGACAGAAACCAATGAAAAACATTGCCATCTTCTGCGAGACGAGAGCTGAGTGGATCATAGCAGCGCAGGCCTGCTTCATGTACAACTTCCCACGTGAGTCACACACTTGTACACACTTTATAACACCCTAGGCTCCTATTTGGCGTTCTTAAAGGGATAGTTCACTCAAAATGAAAATTCATTCATTCATTTATTTTTCTTTGGCTTAGTCTCTTTATTCATCAGCGGTCTCCACAGTGGAATGAACTGCCAACTTAACCAGTGTATGTTTTACACAGCGGATGCCCTTCCAGCTGCAACCCAGTACTGGGAAACATCCATACACACTCATTCACACTCATACACTACGGCCTATTTAGTTTATTCAATTCACCTTTAGCACCATCGTGTCGCCTAATAAAAATTCACTCATGCTCAATTTTATGAGTTTCTTTTTTCTGTTGAACACAAATGAAAATATTCTAAGGAAAGCTGAAATCCTGAAACCACTGTAAAAAATAAATAGATTTTTATAGGAAGGTTTCCAGCATTATTCAAAATATCTTCTTTATTGTTTTATACAAGGAAGAAAAGGTTTGAAACAAGTGAAGGATGATTTTTTGGATGAACTATCCCTTTAAATTGCTGTGTGGTTTCTTGAAAGACTCAGTACGTGGATTGCAAACATATAGATACATTCTTAAAGCAACAGTGCATCCAAAATATACATTTATTAACATTCATGTCATCCCGAAACTTTTTTTGATGGAATACATTTTGATAAATGTTGCTAACCAAGCAACTTTGGTTTCCATTAACATCCGTCATATGAACAAAAATACAATGTAGTGTGCAGGGTTCATACAGGTGCCTGAAATCCTTGAAAATGCTTGAATTTTAAGCTAACGTTTTCAAGGAATGTAATTATTTTGCTTTCATAATATTTTATCTCACTAAACAGGTAATAATTAGTGGTGTAACAGATCAGAAATCTCACCGTTTGGATCACGGGTTTTTTTTTGGTCACGGATCAGACCTCTTTTGGATCAGCCAAATAGAAGGAGACGAATGTCATTTGCTTTCTACTTATTACAGAAACAGCACAGCAAGACACTTTTGGTTTTAACAAACAAAACTTAGAAGCTGTAATTTTATTTAAAATACATTCATTCCATTCATTTTCTTGTCGGCTTAGTCCCTTTATTAATCTGGGGTCGCCACAGCAGAATGAACCGCCAACTTATCCAGCAAGTTTTTACGCAGCGGATGCCCTTCCAACCGCAACCCATCTCTGGGAAACATCCACACATACACACTCATACACTACGGACAATTTAGCCTACCCAATTCACCTGTACCGCATGTCTTTGGACTGTGGGGGAAACCAGAGCACCCGGAGGAAACCCACGCGAACACAGGGAAAACATGCAAACTCCACACAGAAACACCAACTGAGCCGGGGATCAAACCAGCGACCCAGCGACGTTCTTGTTGTGAGGCGAATGTGCTTCCCACTGCGCCACTGCATCGCCCTATTTAAAATACAATGAAGAAATAATCAGCTGAATAAAAATAAATTTTAAATTATTCAGTATTGTGAAAAATTCACTGTTACTACTACGGTTGCTGATAATGCTAAATGCTAACATTTATAATTTGTACAACCCATATTTATTTTTAGTCTCATTATTAATAAATGATTCTGTTGTTCACTCTTAAATTTTCATGTTTCATTGCCAGATGTGTCATCTTTGAAGAATTATTAGTGGCATATTTCTGATGGCTAAATATTTTTATCTAAATGACAAACTGTTCTCTCAATATTTCTGTGTTATTTGACTGTTTGTAACTTCATAACGAACTCAAAACTCTAAAAACTGAATCTCTTTCTTGATTTCTTTCGTTTTTAAGCACAAGTTTGAATGCAGCGATTCGAAGGATTAGTAAATGCATGCAAATCACCATCATTTATAATTTGTTGCGTGTGTGGTTCAACCAAATCCAGCTAAAACCAGCCTGACCAGCCTGGTTTAAGCTGGATATAGCTGGTTTTGGCTGGGCTCCCAGCTTGGCTAGGCTGGTCAAGCTGGTTTTAGCTGGTCATCTCCCAGCCTGACCAGCTAAGACCAGGCTGGAAATGGCTGGAAACCATCCTGGAAGTGGCCAAAACCCCTCTAAAACCAGCCTGGTCGACCAGCTAAAATCAGCCAACCAGCCTAGGCTGGTTTAAGCTGGATTTTTCAGCAGGGATGCTAGAACCCGCCTTTAAGCATGCTCGACATCGTAAATTGTATGGCAAGTGTAAACGCATAAATTGGATATGTGTCACACTTAAAACACCGTGTAAACAGACAGGCAAATAAATCAGATATAGGCAACAAATCGGAATTGGGTATCAAGACCTGACAGTGTAAACGGGGCCTTAGACTTTGGATAAGGTGTTAGAACTCTGAATGGAAATCATTAAGAGCTAAAAACATTTGGTTACTAGGGGTGTCACGGTTTCGATTTTTAATCGAAATCGATCAAAATTTATGCTCAATTTCGATTATCGAATCAAAAAATAGAATCGTCGATGCTGCCACGCCCCCATGTCAGCTTGGCTTGCCAAGCGGTAAAAAAACAGGCTTGTTGAAGTGCTTGTTAAACTGCAGAAGCAGGAGACCCGTCGAGAGAACTTAAACCCTCTCCTCTTTCAATGAAGTCGTCGGTGTGTAAGCATTTTGGATTTCCAGTGAGTTATGTTGACAACGTTCGTGTTGTCGACAAAAAAAACACAGTTTTGCAAGCTCTGCTATGTACGTATTACGTACAGTTCGTCCGATAGACAACACCGGCATCGCGATCCTCCGCCCGCCCCTGTTGCAAATCCGCTCGCGAAAAGTTCACACTCAGGCCCTGTTTACACTGTCTTTGTTTTTAAATGGCATTTTAGAACGACAACGATTTGACATCCACAGTGGCGTGTGGCATTTCTGAGCTGCCCTCCTTCCTCTCTACCTCTGAAAATGCACATCACGTGACCACACAGACACAGACGCACATACAGCCTTGCGCTCGAGACAGCAGGTCCAGGCAGTCAGAGGACTGCTTCAATCTTTCACTCACTTGTACTTTGTCATTTTAGCGCACACCTCAGATACTGTTGGCTGGTTCCTGTTGGTTGTGCGTCTTTTTTACCGACGCCATTATAACGACACAGATCACTGCCTATTCACGAGTCCCACAGAAAAAGTGATTGACAGGTGGTAATTATGTGTGTATCTTGCCTTTATTCATTTACTGTATGATTTGTTTATGGGTAAAACAAAGACCATGCAGGTCAGGGAGTTTAAACGGTAGGCTACGAATAATTAATTGGTCATTAATTAATTAATTAATTATTCATAATCGAAAATCGAATCGTGCCTTCAGAATCGAAAATGTAATCGAATAGAGGATTTGGAGGATCGTCACACCCTTATTGGTTACTGATGATCTTTAAAATACCAGAATCTGAATATTCAGAATTATTATTTTTGTATGGACTGTCTCTTTAATATCTCTAAAAACATCAAAGCATAAAACATATTATAGTTCTAGCAACAACAACAAAACCCTAGCATTGTTACACTCTTTTTTTTTTTTTTGATGGAAACATGCAGCTTGTCGTATTTTGGTTCAGTGATACCAGATTTTCAGACCTGAAACTGCAGACTGCAATCTGTTGTTATGGAACGCTCTGGAAAATCTCTTACTGCTCACACTTATGCAAATCTCCAGCCAGATTTGTTCCATATTTATGTGTTTATGACACACATGTGGCTAATACAGAGGATTGTGTGTGTGTATGTGTTTGGTATGGAGGTCAGATTGTACTCATTGCACTGCTGTTATATAAACGTGTCATCCTCTTCCCCACCTCCTCCTCTTCCTTTTCTTTCTCATTGCTTGTCTTCATCTTTCTTTTCCCCCTCATCCTCTTTAATGTGTCTGTTGGCGACGTGATGTTTTCGCAGATCTGGGGTCTCCATGGCATAAACACGCACATATGCATACATTTGCTTGAGTGAATCTCATTGAACCTATTAGTTATATGTCCAATTCATTCCAAAACCAAAGGAAAAAATCATGGTGCATATCAATCATCTCCAAAAGTCGTGGATCAGTGGGTCGTGTACATGTATTTACTTGTTGGGACAGTAAATGTAATGTGAGAACATCAAAACTGTAATTTATAAACGACAGCAGAACTAATCTTCAAGTTTTTAAAAGTAAATTATAGATAAATAGTTTGATTGTTTGATATACCAGCAATAGTTCAACCATTAAATAATTAAAAACGTTTGCTAGATTGTTCTAGCTATAGTCGTTCTTGTCAAAGGGGACCTATTATTCTCCTTTTAAACAAGATGTAAAATAAGTCCCTAGTCCCTAGATGTAAAATATGTCCCTAGAGAGTGTGTATGTGAAGTTTCGGCTCAAAATATCACACAAACAATGATTTATAACTCTCTGAAACTGCCCCTTTTTAGGATTTGATCCTAATTGTGACAACTTTGTCACTGTCGCTGTTGTTTGCGATGAAATTCAAATGAGACTGTGCTCTTTTTCAATAGAGGGCGGAGCTATAAATGCCTGTGTGTCAGCAAAGTGGCAGATTCAGAAATGAGACTTCTGTCCTATGCTAAAAAGAGAGAGGTGGTCACTAGTGGGCGGGGCTTTTTCTCTTTGATGACACGTACAAAGGGAAAATGTCAATCAAAGTGTTGCTGCAGATTGTTTTTATTAAGTGTGACTATTAAAAAAAAAAAAAAAAAAAATATATATATATATATATATATATATATATATATATATATACACACACACACACACACACACACACACACGCATACCCACCTAACAAACCAATGAGGACACATGACTCAACACCCTACCTTTGAGGACTACCCTTTCTGAAGGGTCTAGAGACAAAAGAAAGACATGACTGCACTACTAAAAATGTGCTTATTATGAATATCAGTTGATATTTGCAAAAAAATACTTCTATAAAGACCTGACAAATTACCTTCAAAATGAGGACAGTATTTTATAACTCACCTTTGGGGACATGTACACAAACTCCGGTATAGTCACACTTTGAGGACCGCAGTTATACACAAACTCAGGTTAAAGTATACTTTCAGGACTCGGTTATCTGAATATTTCTAATATAATATTATTAATAATTATAATAATGTTAGTGCAGAGAGACATATGATAAAGTAAATAAGATCACTGAAAATAGACAATTACATTTTTTCCTTCACAAATAACTCAATCTGGTGTCAGAAGGTCATTTGGTGTCAAGTATTGTTCATGAAATGACATATTTCTCTCATAAATAGTATGTGACAGACAGCATGTTAGCAGAATAATACATACAAACTAATTTTAAAAAACAGTAAGGGAGAAGTAAATGGATGACCTTACAGTGAGTTTATGAAGCTCAATGGACACATTAATATCCAATGATATGAGAAGTGATGAAACTCTACTGATAAGTCATATGATGGTTAATATAGTACATCTAAAATCCATTCACACTAAAACCCATACTGTATAAAACAAGGGTTGTGAAGTTCAAATCCATATACACTACCTACTTACATGCGCCATAAGACACGTTTCTCAGTGAAAACAATTACTGGGAAAGTCTTTATACAAATGATTAGTTGAAAGAGGAGTGTCTATAATTAATTTAGTTTAGACTACAGTGGAAATACACACATTTAAGGACTCTGTTGATACACACACACACACTGCTTTAGCTACACTTTGGGGACTCAGTTGATACACACATACCTTTGGGGACTCAGTTGATACACACACACCTTTGGGGACCTTGGTGATACACACACACTGCTTTAGCTACACTTTGAGGACTCTGGTGATACACACACACCTTTGGGGACTCTGTTGATACACACACACCTTTGGGGACCTTGGTGATACACACACACTGCTTTAGCTACACTTTGAGGACTCTGGTGATACACACATACCTTTGGGGACTCTGTTGATACACACACACCTTTGGGGACCTTGGTGATACACACACTGCTTTAGCTACACTTTGAGGACTCTGGTGATACACACATACATTTGGGGACCTTGGTGATACACACACTGCTTTAGCTACACTTTGAGGACTCGGGTAATACACACATACACCTTTGGGGACCTTGGTGATACACACACACTGCTTTAGCTACACTTTGAGGACTCTGGTGATACACACACACACACCTTTGGGGACACTGGTGATACACACACACTGCTTTAGCTACACTTTGAGGACTCGGGTAATACACACACACACCTTTGGGGACACTGGTGATACACACACACTGCTTTAGCTACACTTTGAGGACTCGGGTAATACACACACACACCTTTGGGGACACTGGTGATACACACACACTGCTTTAGCTACACTTTGAGGACTCTGGTGATACACACACACACACCTTTGGGGACACTGGTGACATACACACACACCTTTGGGGACACTGGTGATACACACACACTGCTTTAGCTACACTTTGAGGACTCTGGTGATACACACACACACCTTTGGGGACACCTACAATGATAAACACATAAGAAACAAAGATGCATTAATGTCCTGTTTAGATGAGAGAAGGACCCCCGCGGATGACTATTTCTCTGTGATAGAGTTTTATTTGTCCATGTTTTGTTCAGTTGAGTGCGGCAGGTCTGATCATAGTCACATAAGTGATAATCAACAAGCTTACATTTGTATTTGCTAAAATCTAACACAATGTTGTGCTTGGAATAATTCTGTTTATTGTTTTCTGAGTTTCATTGTAGATACAGTGTTGCCGACTCGTTGCAGCCATGGCTCTAATTGTATTAGACTTTTGACTAGACCTACAGACAAAACTATTGACTGAGCTCAGTAAAATGTTCTTTGATTATTTATTAATAATCTGTTTAATAACTAAAGCCAAAACAAATGGTAAAATAGTAGTTGTAAATTTATGTAATATGGTTTAAACAATTAAATAAAACATTTTAAATATATAAATATAATATATTTAAAAATAAATAGGTCATGTTTTGAATAACACCCATGTCCATGTTTATCATTCCATCGAATTAAACACAAATAAAACAAACATATTTATTTCAGGTTATATACAGAACTTCTTAAGTTGAATTTAATACCTTTTACTACCTTTTTTAATGCCTTCAAAAAAAATGTAATACCAGCACGACTTAGAGCTGCAACTGTAGTGGCGTAAATTAAATCTTTCTAAATGCAATAACATATTGCAGATAACATATACATTTAAGTAAAGCAGAGGGATTAATCTAGATGTCACAATGGGCCTTTGTTTATAGTTTTTAATCAATGTTATGCATGTCATTAATATCAATAGCCGCTCTTCTAAGAACAGTTCAGTACGGTTATGGTTGTTTCTCCACTGAGCCTGGATCAGTGCGGCACAATTACACACCGTTCTCAGCACGGTTAGACAATCGTGCTGAATCAATGATGACAATAATACTAACAAAGAATTACATTTGTCATTATCATGCTGCCTTGAATGTGGGTTATCTGCTATATAAAGTCCTACTGTTACTTCATGAAGAATAAATGTATAGTTTACATCAAACAAAAATATGTTTTTTTATATGCGAGTTAATTTAATGAATAATATTTCTACTACAAAACAAACAAAAGATTATAATAAATCATTCAATTCAAGGCTAAAAGCTGCAAACAGTCATCAGTAATTAAATAGAAAAAGAATATACATCTCAAAAAAAAGTCTCACTTCTGCCACTCTTTGCAAGTATTGATTTTGGTTTGTGTCATTGTAAATGCTCACACTAGTTATGAGCTGATTTACATTTTTCTGTGTTTGTGGAATAAAGCAGGCGAGTCAGCCGACCCAATAAATGAGCAGGCAGAGCAGGATTCTCGCGATGACCAACAGCGCAATGTGGTTCTTTGTTATGAGCTGCAGTTTCAGTGTAAACTTAGAAGGCCTGCTTCTTTGGCGATGATGTGTACAGTATTAGATTTTACATTTAGCGGACATTTGTGCTGAACACGCAGTGAATGCAACGCATCCAGATACGGCCACCTTCTCCGAAAACACTCGATCTCGGTTGGTGGATCAACATTCACCACATGATAGTGGTCATCTGTGCCATTAATTGTAACTTTAGGTGGGATTTGCAAACCTGTGTACTTTTCACTCTTCAGGCGTTTGCAATTCCTGCAGTCACAAAAGCTCCCTGTCATCTGACAGCGGAAAGCCTTAAGTGATTGACAGCTAATATGAACCATTTTAATGGCCGGGAAAAGCGATTCAGCACATCTTTAGAAAAAATCTAAGCAGGTCGCACTACAACCATTATATGCAGTCGCACACATGCTCCCAAATATATTATGAGGTTGCATAGCTTAATTTTTGGGCGCATATGCAACCAGAATAGTCACAATTTCGAGCCCTGGTGTGTTGACGTTGCGGCTTTGTTGCCAAGTTACCATACCACCTCACGATATCGCTACGGTCCTACTCTCAACATTTAAATAAATCCACGCAAATTTTAGAATAAAGGCCTGTACTCAACACAAACTGAAAATGTATCTAAAAATCTAAAAATTTATCTTGAGCTCGAAAATGTAATACCTCGTCAGATGACATTAACTACGTTTTAATACTTTTTAATGCCCTTAATTTTGACTAATTTCATTTACTACTTTTCACAACCCCCGCGGACACCCTGTATATTCTGGGTATTTGACAAATCAGTAAATATATGCACTAAAAACAAATTTAAAAAGTCCATAGGCTTCCTTTACCCGTAGGCAAAACTAAAATAGGCTATTAGTAACAAATATAAATAAAAGATGAAAAACTTTTTGTGAAAGCAAGAGATAATCTTGTGAGAGTGCTGTTATAAAAGGAGTCTCAGGTGACCAACAATTGTGCATTACTGCAACACCATTTATTCCAGAACATCTGAGCCACTTTCAGTTCTAAAGTTTTCATTTTTGGTTTTATTTTATTTTTTTAAGTCTATTTAAAGCTGCAGTAGGTGATCATCTTCAGAATCATGTGTTGTTGTGCTGGTCGAAAGTCTCTTCACAGTCCAAAAGTAAAGATTAAAGAAAATGATCTAAATGTGTTTATATGTATTTTTATATTCTGGGTAAGGCATAAAACTAAAACATGTTCATCCAATTAAATATTGTCGGGCTGACAATTCTCATAATTCTTATAAGTAGTTCAAACTGTCAGCAAATGTAGATTTGAACCACTGGGCATCTCTTCATGCAGATTCACCATTTGCATGTGGATGCGTGCATGTGCGCCGCGCGTTTATGTGCAGACGAGCAGTCACAGTTGCAAATCAAATGCTGAATAAAAACCTGTTAAACTCCTGAATCAATATTGGAGTGAGTTTTGCACGCTGGAAGAAGAATAATACCATGACTGAAGTATTTCTGTTAGGCAGTCCATGTTCTGTGTTAAACTCTTTTAGTCACACAGAGCTGATGTAGATTGTGTTGTTATGAATGGGTTATCTGCACAGAAGTGTTGTTCAGCCACTGAAATCTCCCCGTGAAAGATTGATGCGACTATTTTCAGTTTCATAAGGTCCTTTTACAGCATTGATAAAGTAGATTTATATTTAGTTTAACAACAAAACATCAGTAAATAGAGCTATTCAGCCTAGCCTACTTTACTGAGCTGAAGATGCTTTTGTATTTATATTGGGTCATTTCTGAACAATGACAGCCTGTGATGCGCTCTTTATATTGTTCACCACTACTCTGAATATTCATGTGAAATAGCATGCAAGTATGGTTTAGTAATAAGTGTAATTCCTGCACACCACCGGCCAAACACTAGCTACATTTATAAATGGTGAATGACATGATCTAGTGGGTTGTCCACTGCCATCTTTACGATGAGCATTCGTGTTTTAGGAGGCGTGGCTTTGGATGGCAGGGAAGGGACTGTGTTTCAAAGATATTATGCCAACCGGTTAGTATTTTGGCAGATCACCTACTGCACCTATAACTTGTTTGTTAATTAAATCCTGTTTTGTTATTTAGCCTATTATTTTTAAGTAACAGTGAAGTTGCATATTAACTTGATATGCAAAGAATGGGAAATAAATTCTTTTTGACATGCTGATTTTGGTAAAAATTGTGAATATAGGTAATACTCGCCTTGCAATTTTAAAATCATTGTATTTTTTTTCCTTTGAGCAGGCAATTTTCAATTTAAATGATTGCTGCTGCAGTCTGAAAGTCTCGGTTAGGCAATGCTGACGGACACAGCTAAAGCTGGACAAATTACAGTTAATTGATTATTAATTCTGATAAGAATAACATCAACAACAAGATAATATTAATAATAAGTCTTTTATTTAAAAATGAATTTAACACATGTAATAGGTCTACATAAATGTGAAATGAGCCAAACATCATCTTTAAAATAGTCAGGCCTCAGCTCTCTGTGATATCTCTCCCTATCATCGATACACAACACTAGTGTCAATCGGCACAACCCTATCTTGTAGTAAACATAACTCCAAACTGCAATATGGTCATTTAAATGTCGTTCACGCATCGACGTTCAGGGGTTCGAATCGAGATCGCCATCTTTTTACGATTAACTATGCAGTCCAACTATCACTTGCCAGTAATTAACCAATCTTTTATAGTAAAATCTGTATGTGTACTATTGGTCATACTGTATGAATTAACTCCAGAATATCTGGCATGTGAAAATACATAATTGAGCTATCCTTTCATCTTTAAATAAATTGCTTTAAGACACAATTGTATGATGTTATATAGTTAGAACAAGATTACATTTTAAATAAACCTGCCAAAGGGTCTGTCTTACCTTGTTCTGGTTACTCTGCCCTGTTCACTTAGCAGCAAATATCACTAGATAGGCTACCTGGTGCCTGAATGAAAGGGTTACCGTCTTATTCCCTGATCTTCTTGCTTTGTCTGACTGTTGTGGCTCAGTTTGTTTGTGAGGATCACTCATCTTCACGTTGTCCAAAGCAGGTGAGGAGACGGAACATTATGGGACTGGATGTCAGAAAAAAAACAGAGAATATCGAAATCAGAAATATTTGTCAAGACAGAACAAGTATATTCTTCTTTTTCTATATTCAGGGTTTCTGCAGATATCATAATGTCAAATTTAAGACTTATTAAGACCTTTTTAAGACCATTAAGTATTAAATTTAGGATCTATATCGCAATATCAAAAACACGCATACACATAAAGAGATCAGAAGAAGAAGAAACCGACAGTAAAATCTGACAAATAAACAGAGAAGTAAAAAGCTTCTGGAACTAGGTCATATCATTAATATCATTCAGGATAATCGTTTTTAATTATTTTATAATTAATTATAAAGATTTTTATAACCATTCAAGATTTTTTAAATACATTTTTTATCTAAATGATGCATCACATGCTTTTCTTCATATCTCAGACAGTTCTACCCATTAAAGTTAAATATTAATGGCAACAGATCTTGGGTTGCTCTACAATTATATTTTTTATTAAGGCAGAAATAAAAACAGAAAACAAGTACACTCACTAAAAATATTGAGGTTTTTTATTTTTTATTTTGCCCACTCAACAATTCACACATCACTTTCTGGCTAGTTTAGTTATTACCAATAAAGCCTAGAAATTGGGCATCAATATACTGTAAACTGATACATATATTCATACATTCCTTTCCAGTTGAAGTCAGAATTATTAGCCCCCCTGTTTATTTTTCCCCAATTCCCGTTTAATGGAGAGCAGATTTTTTTTTCAACACATTTCAAACATAATAGTTTTAATAACTCATCTCTAATAACAGATTTATTTTCTGTTTGCCATGATGACAGTAAATAATATTTGACTAGATATTTTTGAAGACACTTCTATACACCTTAAAGTGACATTTAAAAGCCTAATTAGGTTAATTAGGTGAACTTGGCAGGTTAGGGTAATTAGGCAAAATTTTGTTACTTAATTTTAGTTTGTAACTTGTAAATTGTTTTAAATTCGAAATTGTAATATAGGTCTATACATTAGTGTAAAACCTATGCATGATGGAAAAACATTCTGTAATATTAAAACCAACTGGGTCTACACTTTTGCATGGACTCTTTTTTTAAACAAACTTATCCCTCAGGTTTTTCCAAACTTTTACAAAAACTGTCGTCCTTTCCCACTGCTGTTGCAATTTCTAGCCAAAAAGTATTGGTCATCTGGTTCTACTTCTCCCTATGATCACGCATGGACTGATCATAAAGAAGATGTGTGTATAGGGCTGGATGATATGACAAAAATTTATATCACGATATACTTCTTAATTTCGGGCGATATGATATAATTCCGATATCGATATGGACAATATTAAAAAGACATAAAAAAACTGCCAAGAACGCACACAATAGATGTCTGTACCTACAAATATCTGCAAACTGAATTTGCAAAGTCTATAATACCTCCAGGCTCTTATAACTTTTCTTTTAATAAAAAGGTTTAAAAAAATTTTACTTGTTAACTTTTTCAAATGTTCACTCTCTTTTTTGTATTTAGCCTTTACAAACAGACATATATATATATATATTAGGGATGTAACGGTATCAGAATTTCACGGTACGGTAATACCTCGGTATCAATGTCACGGTACGGTATTTATTGAATCATTTACAGGAAAAACAAAACTTATGAAAATACTTCAAAAAAGTGCCAAAAGTGTCAATGACATACAAATTAGCCATCTATCTGTAAACTTTGAAACAGGAACTTCAATTTTAATAACAAAAAAAATATTAAACCATGTAAAAAAAATAAAGTTTTTAATTTAGTATTGTTGAAAACTCATCACATTCAACATTTAATCACTCACTCACTTAGATAGAGATGGGTTTAAAGGAAAATTATCATATAAATATAATCTGATAAAAGCTGGTATCTCTGGGCATTTACAATGTCCCCTGCAACAGAAAAAAAAAACCCTCTCATTTGGGACTGAGGTTTCTGGGACAAGAGAGATATGACTTATATGACTTATTTCTCGAGCGCCGAAAACGGAGCGTTTCGAAAACGCTGGAGATGCCGTTTTCATTCTAAAACGCTGCTGCTCCGTCTCAGTGTGGATGGGGAAAGACGGAGACATCTGAAAACGGAGGCGGGGCTGCAAACGTTCGCATATCTGATTGGGGCTTTTCCTCAATATTAAGTAGCCCACACACAGTTCAGTCTCGCATCATCTTCTTGTAAGTTAAGACTTCGCAAGTTTGATCAAGGCTGCAGTCTCCCCCTTCTCAGTTTGATATGGAAAACATACCGAGGACACGGGTAAATCTTCAAAGGGAACAGTGTACTTTATAACTTCATTCACATCACCTTGGCTACGTTTCACTTTCTCAACAATAAAATGTAAACATGATTTAAGGAACTGCCTATTTCCTTTTTAATATTAGAAAACTTAACAGACAGCAATGTTGAGGCGTCGTGCTGCATATATGAGCGTCATCTTCACTGTGTGGATATTTATAACAAAACGGAGCCTATAACAACTACCTCCTTTCAATTTCAGTGAAAATACCAAACGCACCCTCTCTTTTGCTGAATATCTGTTTTAATAATCGACAATTATAAAAGTATAACATACAATAAGTTTATACATTGTAGGAAATAAAGGCAAGCGATCAGTCAATGTACCTGGATTAATCATTAACTTATCTTTGCGCTTAACCAAAACATGTTACCCGTGAACAAGTAACTTAATAGATTCCAATGATCAAAGTCAGGGAATTGGCCTATGTCGTTAGATAAAGACAACAACATGAATGAAATATCACGTTTAGCAAATATAGTGAGATTAGATCCAGCGGGAGATGCGTGATGAGCAGTCCGACAAGCAGAGCTCTCATCTGGGTAGAAATGCTGGAGCGCTTGACCGAGAGTGTCTGTGGTCACGTGATGTGCGTTTTCAGCGTTTTGGTGTGGACGGAGAGCAGTTCAGAAACGCTGGGTAAAACGCGAGTGTGGACGCGGATCGTTTTCATTCTACAACGCCGTTTTAAAACTAAAACGCACTAGTGTAAACGGGGCCTTAGAGTTTTACAGCTCTTTTTGATCCCCGCTTCTAGCAGCACACTCCATTTCCGCATTACTGGATCTGTAGCGACAACAGACCGCAAGGGATGATGGGAATTGTAGTTTTCGCTACCTCCCGTTCGCTTCATTCGCCTGAGCAAATTTTCTCAGAAGACCTATAGTTTTACCGAGTCATGCGACTTCGGTAATATCGAAAAAAATTAATATTGCGGTATGACGGTATTTACAATACCGTTACATCCCTAATATATATATATACACACACACACACACACACACACAGGGCTTTACATTAACACCCGGCAACATGCCAAATTCAGGTAGATTTCAGCTTTGTCGTGTTAGACAGTCACTCCCACAAGCCACTTTGCCTGGTTGAAAATAATTTTTTTTCAATTTTGTAGTTTTCCTAAAAGCAGGGTTCGACAATATAAGGATGACCCAATATGCGTGCAAATGTGATCTTAGAATCGAGAAGTAAAATAATTGTGATCACGTGAGCAGAAGAAAGCAAGTGAATACCAAATGAGAGGATGATCATTAGCCACGACAGATAACTGTAAATATTTTTGATACATGACAATAGTTATTTTTTTAAAAGTCAATTGCTTTTCTTTCTTTTTTAAGAAATGTTTTATTAAATAAAAAGTATAGTATACAGCTATATTTTGCTTGTTTTGACACATTAAACATTTGTGTCTAAGAAATAATTATTGTTTTGTATGGTTATAGAGATAAATTTGGTAAACCGTTAATTTTGAGCTCTAAAAAAAGTCATGCTAGTCGTGCAAACACTATGAAACCATGACTCCTTTGCTCATGCTCATTGAGCAACCTCATACTCGACACACAAAAAGTGAAATGATTGAGAACACATGGACATAACACAAAATTTAAATCAAGTAATTTTAGCATGTCAACGTCAAACTTATGCATATAAAATATATTTTTCCAACAACAAAATTGTGGATAGTGAAAATGCAGAGTGGCTAGTAAAGTTGGAAATCTACTAGCCACAGTGGCTGGTGATCAAAAAAGTTAATGTCAAGCCCTGTGCAAATATATATATATATATATATATATATATATATATATATATATATATATATATATATATATATATATATATATAGCTTGTTCATTCACATCTGTATTCAGGACACACTTCAGGGCAAACTTTCTGCGACGTAGCTAACCAACTGCTGTGCTAAGCGATGGCAGCGTGTCTGTGATGTCACATGCGTGATGACGTACATCATGCTCTTTCTGATGGCTGAGCACTGACCGTCACTCAGTGACAAATGATGCAATCTAGGGATGTAACGGTATTGTAAATACCGTCATACCGCAATATAAATTTTTTCCGATATTAGCGTAGTCGCATGACTCGATAAAACTATAGGTCTTCTGAGAAAATTTGCTCAGGCGAATGAAGCGAACGGGAGGTAGTGGAAACTACAATTCCCATCAGCCCTGGGGTTGCCAACATTCTTTGCGGTCTGTTGTCGCTACAGATCCAGTAATGCGGAAATGAAGTGTGCTGCTAGAAGCGAGGATGAAAAAGACCTGGAAATGATCGAACATAAAGCGGGTGTTGTCGCCGCGCGCGTACTGAATAGCGGTGTTGTCGCGCGCGTACTGAATAGCGGTGTTGTCGCGCGTGTTCTGATCAGCTGTGTTGTCGCGCGCGTACTGTAAAGCGGGGAGGGGGGGTTGAGCGCGCATACTCAAGAGCGGTGTTGTCGCGCGCCTACTGAAGAGCGGCACGGAGGGTGTGTCGCGTCGCGGGGGCACTTTTGATCATTTTGGAAGGGCACTTTCTATCCAAGACTAAAAAGGGCATGTGCACTGCACAGGTTGAGCCCTATGTGTGCACGTGCCTGCAAGTTTGGGAATACGACTTATAGTATGGGGACTGCAGAACACAGCACACTGTTCAGATTGATGCAGACATTGACTTGTACCGCAAAGAGACCTCTATCTCACTCATGGCTTGTCCTCTCAAGTGGGGGAAAGACAATGCACAACGTTACCCACTGCTGTCAACCTGGGCCAAGTCATATCTCTGTCCCAGAAACCTCAGTCCAAAATGAGAGGGTTTTTTTCTGTTGCAGGGGACATTGTAAATACCCAGAGATACCAGCTTTTACCAGATTATAGTTATAAGATAATTTTCCTTAAAACCCATCTCTATCTAAGTGAGTGAGTGAGTGATTAAATGTTGAATGTGATGAGTTTTTAACAATACTAAATTGAAACTTTATTTTTTTACATGGTTTAATATTTTTTTGTTATTAAAATTGAAGTTCCTGTTTCAAAGCTTACAGATAGATGGCTAATTTGTATGTCATTGACACTTTTGGCACTTTTTTGGAGTATTTTCATAAGTTTTGTTTTTCCTGTAAATGATTCAATAAATACCGTACCGTGACATTCATACCGAGGTATTACCGTACCGTGAAATTCTGATACCGTTACATCCCTAATGCAATCTATAAGATCTTAAAAATATAATTATTTTATATATATATATATATATATATATATATATGCAAATTTATATCGAAATACCAGAAATGAGTTTAAAACTCATATCACGTTACTGAAAACAATTCTATAGCGATATATATTGATATCGAATCATTGTCCAGCCCTAATGGGTGTATCAATGGGTGTATCAATGGGCATGCATCAAGTTTATATATGCGCAAGTTTCATACATGTTTTGAACATAGTATAGGTTTATATGCGAGTAATTTATATGCTCGTGTTGATAAGCAAAGTTTTATTTAGATCCTACACGGTGCCTCATAGCCATCTGTGTCGGGAAAGTGGATGGTGAGGCGACAGGTTGACTTAAACTTAAATGATGCCTCATCTTCTGTCATTGCTTCTGACTCTCAGTATGTTCGATCGGGTGGAACAGATTTGATGTGTTTCCGCTGTTAGTCGGAAGACTCGGCACCACTCTACCGCACATTTTGCAGAGCACCGAAACTAAACGTTTATCGAAACTTAAAAAGCTGAATCACTTCCACACCACTGCATTCGTCTTTCCTCTCTCATCAACTAATTTGTCTGCATTCTTAGTTGTGGAAGCTTGTTCATTCACATCAGTATTCAGGGCACACATTTTGTAGCATTTTGTAGCATTCTGCGACGGAGCAGCTTAACTAACTTCTGAGCGCTGGCAGTGGCAGCGTGTCTGTGATGTACGTCATCACGCAAGTGACATCACGCTCATTCTGAGCACGAAAAGTCATTCAGTGACAAATGATACAAGGTATAAGATCTTATCTATAATAAAACAGACGTATGCAAATGTATATCGAAATACCGGAAATGGGTTTAAAAATCATCACTGTTATTGTAAAAAATCTATCGCGATATATATTGATATCGAATTATTGTCCAGCCCTATATGTGTACAGTCATACCTGTTTCAGACAAAATCTCTTCAAAGTGTTTCATATTCAATTCAAATCTAATTTGAACCGCACGAACTGAAAAAACATTTTGTGAGCTCTGCCAGCCAAAATCATGTCGCGGCTGGCAGACCTCCATAAACACAGTGATGACATCACATTTACCGCGCGCACTGAGTTCAATAACAGAAAGCTGATTGGCAATTGTCGGTATAGGGCATGTCGGTCTTATTTGTAGTTGTAATAACGCAAATTACAATTGGACTAGTGAAATAGTCCTACAACACCCTGAAAACCTAGCAACAACAACAAAAAAAGAATTTAAATGAGTTTTAGATGTAGCGTTACATGGACATCGCAAAAATAAGACCTGTGCAAAAATATTTTAGACTTAGAACAGTGAATTTAGGACTTTTGAAGGCCTTAAATTTCGATTTTTTAATTTTAGAATTTTTAAGACCCCGCGGAAACCCTGTATATTCCTTCTGACCAGACTTTCTACTTATACATGTCAGTCAGTATTGCTATTTTGACTGTCAATATTACAGAATAAAGCATCCGTATAATTATGGTTGAATTTTATGTTTCATAATATAGACAATTGGTAAGTGAACCTACTGATTTCTGTAGACTCATACTACTGACCCCTACTCACCATAACCAGAATCTCCATAATTGTAGGTTATATCTTCTCCTGGAAGTATGTTGCACACAGCAAAGATATGATTTTCATTTTGCAGTTAGGAGCTTTGTGGTCATCATTTACAAGTCTCCCTTAAGACCCATCTTCTTTCGATGCATCCATGCTGTAAAACATAAAACAATCACTAAACATCATAAAATACAAACAATTTTTAAAGTTTATACATTTAAGATGTACTATTTTTTTTCTGTGACCATCTTCAAAGAGGTGTTAACAATAGTATCGAGAATTAATTCTATTTTAAAACTTGCTAATTATTTCACTAAAAACTACAGATTTGATTAGAAGTGTTAATTTACATTTCACTTCTCAATTCCTGTAAAATATTTTTTATGTCTGTGAGGAACATTTTTTATGAAATTGCAATCAAATATGGGAACTGATTGTAATCAGAATGATCAGAATCAGAAATACTTAAATTTTGAGACGCATAATATATTATCGGCCATATCAATATCAGCCGATAAATGCTTTTTTTTTATGTTATGGTCATCAGTCTGATATCAAAATATGGCCGATATATTTAAGCTGATAGATTACAGAATTGCCTGCCTTGCACATGCGTGGGTCGAACTTGTTCAGAGTTGTGCAGTGCTTGGACATTATTGTTGGGTGATACACAATTTTCATGTCATCCACCTTTGAGATCACCTATCATGATACTATAGCATAGGCCAGGGGTCACCAATCTTATTTCTAGAGGTCCAGTGCCCTGCAGGGTTTAGCTCCAACTTGCCTTAACACACCTGCCTGGGTGTTTCAAGTATACCTAGTAAGACCTTGTTTAGCTTGTTCAGGTGTGTTTGATTAGGGTTAGAGCTAAAATCAGCAGGACACCGGCCCTCCAAGAACAAGTTTGGTGATCCCTGGCATAGGGGCACGGCAGTGTTATGTTTGCTTATTTGCTCATTTATTTAACCACATCTAAACATATTTAATAACCTTTCGGCTAATCATACTCACCACCCAAACTTGTACTCAAGAACAAAATCCCCTCTGAATAAAGCTTCAGTGGTGAAAACCCATCCTCCTAAACAAAAGACGTTCATTAGCTGCAGTTTGTTGAAAATTAATTATCATTGGTTCATAATTGCATTTTTTGAGTTTGCATTAAATTCTACAGACTTTTGTGTTTTTATTTGAACTAATTGTTCTACTTGTCCTGTATGCTTCTCAAGCTTTATGAGAAGTGTCATTAATGTCTTTTCAGGTGCACTCAGAGGGCAATCGCCTGTTATGTCATGTCATTCAGCTTTTAATTGTTAGCATGATGTAGGTCTTTGAAATAATATTTATACAATATAGTTATAATGACATGTACAGATGATTAAACCAGTGTGTTTAAACTAGTTTTAAATTTGTTTGTTTTTGTAGTTTGGGCCAAAACAAATGTTTGTTGCAATTTTAATAGTTTAAGTTCATTTGATTGACTATTTAAAAATCTGTGGATATTATCAATGCATTTATTGGATAAAATAAAATTGCTACCTTTTACTGTAAAAAGTCCCCATCCCCAGAAGTGATTAAGGTTACACAGTCATATATATAAATGTGTAAAAGATGAAGCACTATGAATATATATTTAAAAGAAAATATGTCAAATAAATGACCAGATCTCTGTGTGGAGCACTGGCTGTTGTCAGACTCCTTGTGCAAACAAAAAATTCTCTGAATAATTACAATATATAGCTAAATGTATTTGAAAACATAGACATACTATTGAAAATTAATACTTTAATTCATTAGAGTCATACTTCTGTGGGTATTTTGGTTAAAGTAACCTAAAAGTAATACAAAAGTAGTGTAATGCATTTCTGAGATATTAATATTGTCATGTAACCAATTACAAAAAAAGAAATGGCAGTAACTTTTAATATATATATATATATATATATATATATATATATATATATATATATATATATATATACTGTAATGCATTTCATTTTGGAAGTAACTTGCCCAACTGTGTTCGCTATTGTTTGTTAGCACAAAGATTAGATATTAACGGGGATTTGGAACAAAATTGTTTATGCACAATGGGCTCTCTGCACAGCTAGAGTTTTAAAGCCAACGATAAACTTCCGGTGATAGCTTAATGTGGATATTTTCAATTTCACAAAGTTGTTTGTACATCATCAATGTTGTAATGGAATTACAATACATTCAGTTAAACAGACTAAAGCATTCATTTAGTTGTTCAAGCGTAAAATTAGATGAACGATGGTATAACCACTAGCGCCGTCAGTATAGCAAAAGGCTAGCGCAGAAATTCCATTGAAAATACTGGGTAAAGTCTAAATCGAATACGTGGCCGGCTGGTATGTGCTATGCACATCCATATAGCAGCATTTTTATGACACTGTATAATAGGCGACGCAGTGGCACAGTAGGTAGTGCTGTCGCCTCACAACAAGAAGGTCGCTAGTTCAAGCCTGGGTCAGTTGGTGTTTCTGTGTGGAGTTTGCATGTTCTCCCTGTATTCGCGTGGGTTTCCTCGGGGTGCTCCGGTTTCCCCCACAGTCCAAAGACATGTGGTACAGGTGAACTGGCTAAGATAAAAATTGTCTGAAGTGTATGAGTGTGAATGAATGTGTGTGGGTTTCTTAGTGATGGGTTGCAGCTGGAAGGGCATCCGCCGTGTAAAACATATGCTGGAATAGTTGGCGGTTCATTCTGCTGTGGCGACCCCAGATTAATAAAAGGACTAAGCTGAAAAGAAAATGAATGAATGAATGTATAACAATAATGAATATTTTTACAGTACTGTGACGGTTGGGTTTAAGGTTGGGGTGAAGGTAGGCTTTAAAAAATAAAATGTATTGGGTATTTTAATAGATAGCAGCATAAATAATACTCAATACAACTACTGTTTTTACGTTACTGTAACAGTTGGATTTAGGGTTGGGGTGGGGATAGACGTTAATAAAATACAACAAATGTGAAATTTAAGAAATAATATAAATAGTTTTCGTTAACTTTCGGCTGCAACCATATCTGATCTAGCAACAACCAAAATACAGGGTAAAAAACTCATTTTTTAAAGACATGGCGGGGGGAAATGGACTTTAATGCAGTGCTTCTTGTCCGATCTGAAACCCACTTCATATCATAAATATAACAGGTAGTGAAGATTACTGAGTTTTAAAGAAATCAGATCTTAAACGTGACAATTTTGAAATGGAAAGATGTCATTGGAAGCCATTGGAGTGCCTGGCTGAAAATTAAAAGTCTGGTGATCTGTAAAATATTTTACAACATTACAGATACATTAAAAACTAATTTAAGTGTGTGTATGGTTTGCATTGGTTACTTTAACAATTATAATAGCAAAAATAATTAATGTAGTGCTTTGTTGTATATACACATGTTCAGAGTTAATAAATGTTTCAACCCAATTTAATTGCAAAAGTATGATAAAGTACAACAGGTAACACTTTAAAAAAAAATTAATGGATTAAAGTCAACGGTGAGAAAAAAAGCCAGATTCATTACAGTTACTGTGCTAATATAGGATAAAATAATACAACTGAATATTATTAGTTATTATCCCCATTTAGTAAAACGACTAACTTTAGTAAAACGATTGTAATCAGATTACTATAATTTTAACACATACATAAGCATTAAGAAATGATCATCACCTAAGATTAACATTAAACTTTACCAATACTTTTAATTAACTAATGTTTACTATTGAAGCCTTCTTGCACAGAGTTAATGTACAGTACAACTGACCTATAAATATTTTAAATTTTAGTAACAGTTTCAGTTAATATTTCAACCTGTAGTAGGCCAGATGAACTTGAAAATATTATTGAAAAACAATTAAGTCTCTTAGAATGTTGCACTGTTAACAATACCACTGCAACACGACATGGATTTTACTAAAAAGAACTGTAAAAGTTTACATAATAAATAATTATTCAATGTATTTTGAGTTCCCATGATGTCAATATTGTACATGTTCATTATCATTCTATATTGAACCACTGCATAGAGAGATATAGACAGAGAGAGAGAGTGTTTGTGAGTATAACTTACCTTTGTAATTGTTGATGAATTGCACTTGCAGGTTTGTCACTTTTACAACAAATGTAATGTTCTGCATCCTCTTGAGGTATTTTACGCTTTCTGTTTTTTCTTACTCCCAGCATGAAGACAAAGGGCATGTTTCCTATAAAGACTTTACGAAAAAATAAATATAATAAATTATATTATGCTAATAAATAACATAATAATAATAGCATAATACATTTTATATATTGTCTATTGTTCTGCTGAACCCAAATGATTTCACATAGATCTAGTAATGTACTTCTATCTAAAAATTTAAATCAGAAATTAAATCATAATGTAATTAAAAACAGAATAGGTAGGATGTAAATCACATCCAAGATTAATTTTCCTATATTCGTTAAACAAAGCTATAAATACATTGTTATTTAGACTGAAAACAGGGCTAGACCCACATGAACCATTTTCATGTTTTTGTAACTTTACACACCTCAAAATTATATATACTTTGATATAATAAAGACGTTATATATATATATATATATATATATATATATATATATATATATATATATATATATATATATATATATATATATAATGTTCTGTGCGTTTGGGAAAGCTAATTAACATCATTAAAAGGCTTATTTACTTAAAGTAATTTAAAATAATCACCATATTAAACAAAAAATAAAGATTTTATTTTTGGGGCAACCACACAAGCACACGCAAACACTATTTTGATCAACAGAAATGTAGTGTGTTAAACAGTATACAGCTAACATTGCTATTAAATACATTTCAACAAATATAATCGACAAAGGAATATAAGCACTAAACATACATCTTACAAAGGCAATGTTTTGTCGTGTAAGCAGTAATTATGCATTTAAATACATAAATTGATTTACCTGCTCTCCCTGGAGAGATGAGTTCGCGGGAAAAGGCGTCTCCAATTGATTGCGTCATTAGCACGTGTTTGCAAATGCCGCGCGTTCATGAGTTGAATGAGGCGCTGTGAGGGATGTGTGCTTAACACACACACACATACACACGAACAGAGGGGTGGGGGAGGGAAACTGCAGCAGGTTCAACTTGGAGTTTGCAAAATGTATGCATCCACGTGTTGAAGTGTTCACATATTTGTTTTATATTGAACATGCTCTTTTCATTTGACTTTTTTTTTTTTTAAAAAACCTGATTTTCTTTGATTATGGTGCACTTTAATTTAATCTCCAAATAAGTAAATAAATAAATATATATATATATATATATATATATATATATATATATATATATATATATATATATAATAAAAAATAATTATAAAATAAAAATATATATATATTTTTAAAGTAAAAAAAAAGTGAGGGGAAACCTGATAGGTGTTGTAGACTAGAATTACGTTAACAAACTAATTTTATATTGTCGTCGTCATCATAGTCATAAGGTGCGTTCGACTTCATGCAGCGCTGCGCAGATCGATCGAAATCTGTCTTAAAGCGGTGCATTCTGGTTAGAAATCTTGTCCGGATTGATGCTGCGCCGACGCCACGTGACTGTCACATGTGGCATCAAAGTACCGCGACAGCGCTCCGAGATCAGACGGCAAACTCAGACCGTGCAGCTTCTGAAGAGCGACTGCAGGAGCTTTGATGACGACACCGATATTACACGATTGGCCAAGTTCACCACATGACAACAAACACGTGTATTTTGGGTTTATAATTGGACAAATTCCGATTCAAAAGTTTCAAAACAAACAATTCACTTTTCACACCCTCTCTATCCTGTACACATCTTGCTTATTAAAAGACTACAAATATTTTACTGCAGTATCATCTTTTGTTAAATAATCTGGTTATAAAGGTTAGCTTGTTTGCACAGGTTTATTTTTTAACTTTTTTTATACAGACTATTTACTGCATTCATCTCCATGAACGATTTAAATGATATATTTTAGTGTACATTTTAGTGAATAACCTAAATATGAACTCAAATAAGTCTTACAGACTTGTAAGTCTTACAGACTTACAGACTTTTGGCCAGCGGAGAAATTAAAATGGTCGTGCCCAACTGAGTCTGGTTCTCTCAAGGTTTTTTTTCTTCACTCCCATCAGGTGAAGTTTTTTTTCCCTCTCCGCTGTCGCCACTGCCTCGCATGGTTCAGGATTGGTAGAGCTACGCATTGATGAATTTGCTCTTCAGTGTTTGAACTCTCAGTAATGATTAAATCACACTGAACTGAGCTAAACTGAACTGAACTGAACTTAAACACTAAAACCTGAACCACACTGTTCCAGTTACTATGACCATTTATGTGAAGCTGCTTTGACACAATCTACATTGTAAAAGCGCTATACAAATAAAGCTGAATTGAATTGAATTGAATTGAAATAAGAAAATCATCATCATTGATCCTGCCCCCCTAAAGCTCTCTTAACAAATTAAAGTAAAGAACTATTTTATTAAATAATTATAAAATGGCTTTATTATTATAATATAAATATATATTTTATTTTCTATCTAGCAGTTTAAAGGCTACCTGCTCTTTCTGGGAAACTTCTACATCTCTCACTTATTTTACCTTTTGTTCTTTTCAACACAATCTTTTTGGATTAAAATGCTTTTTTGAAAATTCATTCATCATCCAAAATAATGTCATTTATTAAGACCTAATCAAAACACCTTGTTTTGCTTTTTACATGGGAAATTTTTATATCTATAAATGTACATATATGTAAACCCTTTTTTAGCAGATTCAAACAAGAAGTATTAGCCTAAAGATTGATGTTTAACTCCTAGAATTTGAAAACGAACCTGTTCGTTTTTATGTTTATATTAACCTCTCATTTCCTCTTATTTCTCTCATGCATTTGTTATATATTTTATTCATAATTCTCTCTTATTGTTTAAAAAGGAACTACAGTTTGAAGAGCCTGTATTCTGTTTTATTTGTAAATGTTTTGTTGTTATAAATAAAAATAACAAAAAAATATGATGACGCCATGTGATCGGTCATCATGACTGCAGCAACTTTGAGTCCCGAAGTGTCCAGCTGTCCGTCTTGACGGCTCCGTTTTCAACTCCGCCCCGCCTGCGCTCGGCTAATCTCGTTGATCACCGGCTGCAGCTGAGCTTCATGTCGAACGCACCTATAGTCTCTACCCCAGGGCAGCTCTCACGAGGCGTCTGTGAGTTGACAGTGGGGGATGGGTGCTCAAGACACGCACACACACATACACGCGAACAGAGGGGTGGGGGAGGGGAATTGCAGCAGGTAACACACTTCAACTTGGAGTTTGCTAAATGTATGCATCCACGTGTTGAAGTTTTCACATATTTGTTTCACATTAAACATGCTCTTTTCATTTGACTTTTTTTTTTAGAAAATCCGATTTCTTTGATGGTGCACTTTAATCTCCAAACAAATAAATAAATTATATATATATATAATTTATTAATTAATAAAAACAATTGATATAAAAACAGAGATTCTTAGCGTTTTAACACAATCTTAAGGCATGTTTTCAACATGCTTCCTGATCCATCAAACATGTTTTTATTACTATATATATATATATATTTATTTTTTTTTTTAAGTAAAATAAAAGTGAGGGGAAACCTGATAGGTGTTGTAAACTTGAATTACATTTACAAACTAATTTAATATTATTGTTATAGTCGTAGTCTACCCCAGGGCAGCTCTCTTGAGGCTTCTGTGAGTTGACAGTGGGGGATGGGTGCTCAAGACACACACACACACATACACGCGAACAGAGGGGTGGGGGAGGGGAGCTGCAGCAGGTAACACACTTCAACTTGGAGTTTGCTAAATGTATGCATCCACGTGTTGAAGTTTTCACATATTTGTTTCACATTAAACATGCTCTTTTCATTTGACTTTTTTTTTTAGAAAATCCGATTTCTTTGATGGTGCACTTTAATCTCCAAACAAATAAATAAATTATATATATATATAATTTATTAATTAATAAAAACAATTGATATAAAAACAGAGATTCTTAGCGTTTTAACACAATCTTAAGGCATGTTTTCAACATGCTTCCTGATCCATCAAACATGTTTTTATTACTATATATATATATATATTTATTTTTTTTTTTAAGTAAAATAAAAGTGAGGGGAAACCTGATAGGTGTTGTAAACTTGAATTACATTTACAAACTAATTTAATATTATTGTTATAGTCGTAGTCTACCCCAGGGCAGCTCTCTTGAGGCTTCTGTGAGTTGACAGTGGGGGATGGGTGCTCAAGACACACACACACACATACACGCGAACAGAGGGGTGGGGGAGGGGAGCTGCAGCAGGTAACACACTTCAACTTGGAGTTTGCTAAATGTATGCATCCACGTGTTGAAGTTTTCACATATTTGTTTCACATTAAACATGCTCTTTTCATTTGACTTTTTTTTTAGAAAACCCGATTTCTTTGATAACAATGCACTTTAATTTAATCTCCAAACAAATTAATACATTTCTTTATTTATTATCTATTTATTTATTAATAATAAACAACTGATATAAAAACAGGGATTCCTGATCTATCAAGCATGTAGTTTGTATTTCTTTTTTTTTACTATATATATTCATTCATTCATTCATTCATGGGGTCGCCACAGCGGAATGAACTGCCAACTTATATAGTAAAAAAATGAAATACAAACTACATGCTTGATAGATCACATACACATTTTTATTATAGGTTTTTTAAGTAAATAAAAGTGAGGGGACAGCAGACCCTCAATTTAACCTTTAAACACATCTGATCGTACTAATTTGAGCTTCCAGAACTGGTTTGACACAGTATCACCAGTGATAAAATCAATCTCTAGTAACTCACTCACTCACTCACTCACTCACTCACTCACTCACTCACTCATTCACTCACTCACTCAGTATCCTTCAGCATAGTTACTGATTTATCAGGGGTCGCCACAGCAGAATGAACTGCTAACTACTCTGGCATGTTTCCTACAGCAGGCCCATCTGCTACACCACTGCCTAATCCCTACCCCTAAACCTCACTCACTGACTCACTCACTCACTGTCCTTCAGCATAGTTACTAATTTATCAGGGGTCGCCACAGCAGAATGAACCGCTAACTACTATGACATATTTTTCCTACAGCGGGCCCATCCGCTACGCCACTGCCTAATCCCTACCCCTAAACCTCACTCATTCACTCACTCACTATCCTTCAGCATAGTTACTAATTTATCAGGGGTCGCCACAGCGAAATGAACCGCTAACTATTCTGGCACATGTTTCATACAGTTGGCCCTTCCGCTACACCACTGCCTAATCCCTACCCCTAAACCTCACTCACTCACTGTCCTTCAGCATAGCTACTGATTTATCAGGGGTCGCCACAGCGGAATAAACCACTAACTACTCTGACATGTTTTATACAGCGGGCCCATTTGCTACGCCACTGCCTAATCTCTACCCCTAAACCTCACTCACTCACTCACTCACTCACTGTCCTTCAGCATAGCTACTGATTTATCAGGGGTCGCCACAGCGGAATAAACCACTAACTACTCTGACATGTTTTATACAGCGGGCCCATTTGCTACGCCACTGCCTAATCTCTACCCCTAAACCTCACTCACTCACTCACTCACTCACTATCCTTCAGATAAGTTACTGATTTATCAGGGGTCACCACAGCAGAATGAACCGCTAACTACTCTGGCATATGTTTCACACAGCTGGCCCATCCGCTACGTCACTGCCTAATCCCTACCCCTAAACCTCACTCACTCACTTCAGCATAGTTACTGATTTATCAGGGGTCGCCACAGCGGAATGAACCACTAACTACTCTGACATGTTTTATACAGCGGGCCCATTTGCTACGCCACTGCTTAATCCCTACCCCTAAACCTCACTCACTCACTCACTCACTCACTCACTGTCCTTCAGCATAGTTACTGATTTATCAGGGGTCGCCACAGCAGAATAAACCTCTAACTACTCTGGAATGTTTCACACAGCGGGCCCATCCGCTACGCCACTGCCTAATCCCTACCCCTAAACCTAACTCACACACTCACTCACTATCCTTCAGCATAGTTACTTATTCATCAGGGGTCGCCACGGCGGAATGAACCGCTAACTACTCTGGCATGTTTCATACAGCGGGCCCATTTGCTACGCCACTGCATAATCCCTACCCCTAAACCTCACTCACTCACTCACTCACTCACTATCCTTCAGCATAGTTACTGATTTATCAGGGGTCGCCACAGTGGAATGAACTGCTAACTACTCTGACATATGTTTCCTACAGCAGGCCCATCCGCTACGCCACTGCATAATCCCTACCCCTAAACCTCACTCACTCACTCACTCACTCACTCACTCACTCACTCACTCACTGTCCTTCAGCATAGTTACTGATTTATCAGGGGTCGCCACAGTGGAATGAACCGCTAACTACTCTGGCTTGTTTCATACAGCGGGCCCATCCGCTACGCCACTGCTTAATCCCTACCCCTAAACCTCACTCACTCACTCACTCACTCACTCACTCACTCACTCACTCACTGTCCTTCAGCATAGTTACTGATTTATCAGGGGTCGCCACAGCAGAATGAACCTCTAACTACTCTGGCATGTTTTATACAGCGGGCCCATCCGCTACGCCACTGCATAATCCCTACCCCTAAACCTCACTCACTCACTCACTCACTCACTCACTCACTCACTCACTGTCCTTCAGCATAGTTACTGATTTATCAGGGGTCGCCACAGTGGAATGAACCGCTAACTACTCTGGCTTGTTTCATACAGCGGGCCCATCCGCTACGCCACTGCTTAATCCCTACCCCTAAACCTCACTCACTCACTCACTCACTCACTCACTCACTCACTCACTGTCCTTCAGCATAGTTACTGATTTATCAGGGGTCGCCACAGCAGAATGAACCTCTAACTACTCTGGCATGTTTTATACAGCGGGCCCATCCGCTACGCCACTGCCTAATCCCTACCCCTAAACCTCACTCACTCACTCATTCACTCACTCACTATCCTTCAGCATAGTTACTGATTTATCAGGGGTCGCCACAGCAGAATGAACCTGTAACTACTCTGGCATATGTTTCATACAGTGGGCCCATCATTTTCACTCACACTAATACACTACTGCTAATGTAGTTGATCAGTACCACTATAGCGCATGGGTTTGGACTGTGGAGGAAACCTACGCCGACACGGGGAGAACATGCAAACTCCACACAGAAATGCCAACTGGCCCAGATGACACTCGAACCAGCGACCTTCTTGCTGTTAGACAATTTCTTGTCGGCATAAACCTAGCCATAACTGTAAATTATTCTCAATATCAGAGAGCATGATTAGTCGTACAACAATGATGTAGAAGCATGTAACCCTCAATGTAAATCAACCTTAACATAAAATGTGAACTTATTCATCAATCTGATTGACTAATAGAAATGTTGTTCCAGGTTCAACAGGTCAAGGGTGTCAAACTCAGTTCCTGGAGGGCCACAGCCCTGCACAGTTTAGTTCCCAGCCTGCTTCAACAAACCTTTAGGTTTCAAACCATAGACATTATAATAGAAAGCTAAACGCCTCATGGTCCGCTTCAGTCCGTTGTTCCGATAAGTCAACGAGGTTAATCCGGTTATGACTGCGCTATAAACAGAGGCAACTGAACAGAGGAGCTGCTGTTTTGCCTGATATAAAATATAAGAACAGTGTATTTTCTTAACTGATTATAATTTTATGGTGTCAAAAAAAAACAACTTCCTGGCAGGTCTGTTGGAGCTAAATTCAGCAGGATTATGGCCCTCCATAACCACGTCTGGACACCCCTGGTTTAAAGTGATCTACTGTCTGGGTTGGTGTTGTATATCCAATTTAAACTAGCTTGTAATAAGCTGCCAGTACATTTCCTGTTATTTTACAGACGTATTTCTCTAGATATTATTTCTTATACACTTTATCATTCAAATACTAAAAATGTCAATAAAAGTCACTTTGTTAAACTGTAGAGTTGAATTTTCAACATCAAAAAAGTGGACAGAGCAGAGATCAACATCCCATAATTAATTTTGATATGAGTTTAGTTTTTTGTAATGCATATAGTGTATAAACGGCTCTAAATAGCTGTCCCACAGTAAAAACTCTTCATGGAAAAACGGTATAGTTGTTGTACCAAACAATGAATTAGTTATAATAAAGTTCTACTTTTCAAGTTCATAAAAGTGATATCAAGGCTTGTTAATGGGGCATCTAGCTATCTATTATAATGTCTGTTTCAAACAAGCCTGGAGGACTCAATTAGTTTGATCAGGGGTGTTTCATTGTAGTAAAGCTGAACTGTGACCTGTAGCCTTCCAGGAAGAGTTTCACACATGTGAAATGTTGATCCAAGAACATGTTCCACTAGGTGAAATCACAATATCTGTGTATTCAGCACTCTCATTATGCAAAAAGCACAAGTTTAATAGAAACAGTGAATGCAAAGCAAGGCAACTAAAACTTCTGTCAATGAGAGACTGACTGTCTTCATACAGAGCTCAGTCTGAGGCCTACCCTCTGACCAGGCTGATCAGGCTCTTTCATCCTCCTCATCCTCCTTCTTTTCCTTCCCTCTTTTTAGGTTGTCGCCATTGTTCATATCTAAATTTGTAACACCTGTGTCTATTCTGGCTCATATTTTGCACATGCAGCTGTGAAAAAAATAATACAGAACTGGCACACATTCATACAGCTATCGTATCTTTCCAAGTGTTTTATTTGTTTTTAACTGTCACTCTTTTTGTTTGGTGTTTTGTAACAAGAGCATCACAGTGCAAATCTGTTATAGTGGACACACATCTGTTTAGACTTTTGTGTAAAGAGTGTCTAAAACTGCCTGAACTTAAGTTATTACAGAAAGACCATGGCTTTATTCCATTAAGAATTTGGCTGAAAAATAACAAATGCATGTAGTATTAATACATTATTATTATCAGTGTTGGGTAAACGATTTAAAAAAAGTAATGAATTACTACAACATTAAAGTTGTATTTACAGCTCTTCCAGAATACTTATCAATATTTCTTGAAACTAGTAACTGAACACACAAACAAATATCCACAAATACACTACAGCAATGGACTTGTAGTTTTGTAGAATTGGTGTTAATAAGGTAAGAGTGAAGAGTTTCAGTGAGTCTGTGTCAGTTTTCACGTTTAGTGTCTGAGCATTTAAAAAAGGCTGTAAATTGCTTTTCTACCATATCTAAAATGTAATTAAATTACTCAAGAAGAAATGTAATCACTTCACTCAATACTATCAGAATCTCTATAAATCTCAGTGCATAGGAAATATAAATCAAACACTTTTTATTCTTTAAATATAATTTAAACCTGGCCTTTTAGCTTTCCTAACTTAAACAAATACTTTATCATCAACATGTTATTTAGATAACAAACAGAACTCTGGAAAAAGTTAAACATATAAAAAGTTTCCAAGTGATTTAACTATATATTATACACAGAACTGGCAAATGTCTTAATTCATTGTTTACATTTGAATGAAATAAACAGGCTTGAAGTATTTCTTATTTTATTTTATTTTTTTTTACATTTTTTAAGTTTTAGAAAAAATATATATTCACTTTGTGATTTCGTTACAGGTAGTTAACTGATTATTTTGGACTATACTCCCATCACTGATTATATTTATCTTTATCTAAAATGTAATTAAATTACTCAATAAGAAATGTATTCACTCATAATATATGTAAATCTCAGTGCAAAGAAAATATAAATAATACACTTTTCATTCTTTAGAAAAATGATTTAAACCTGGCATTTTAGCTTTCTTAACTTAAACAAATACTTATTAACATGTTATTTAGATAAACAGAACTCTGGAAAAAAGTTAAACATGTATACAAAAAGTTTCCAAGTGATGATACCATTTATTATACACGGATATACATCAAATTATATATTATATTCCGCCTAATTTCCTCCCGGTCGCACTCGGAGCTCCTCTCCTCCTTTCGTTCCCGGGCAGCTGAGCTCTTTGTAGCCGGAGGGAGCGTAGCTGCGGGCGGGGGAGGTGCGCGGTGCGGTCGCTGACAGTGTAGGACAGACAGACAGTTCAAAGAACACACAAACCAGGAAAACGTTTGATTCTGTTGCGTGTCGCTCTCGCGGGCCGTTTCGCGCTATTATGCCACAGTATTTCTCGGATCTGCTACTGTACCGCCTAAGTTACATACTGTAACTTACTTCCGTGTTATCCATTCCCTCGGGGATACAACGCGATCTGCGCAGAAACAGTACGATTCAAACCTAGAATAAAGTACCGTGCTTAAGGACACCAAATATAAGGCTTTTTTGACGCAGTTTGGTCATTTTCATTTAAATACTAATTAAAGTGCAATTTTATTTATGCTTGCTGCCGCCATCTTTATTTTTACGCACTTCGCCTCTGATTCGTCAGATCAATAGGGGGCGTGACATCCTCCTTGTATCTTTCTGATTGGCCAGATCCCAAAAGTGTGTATCATTGCGTCATTGCAGTTCTCCTAGAGGGCGCTGTGTTATACACACTTTTGGGGTGGGGGGATACACACTTAGATACACAAATCATGTAAAAGTGCATTTTGAGGACAAGTGAGATTTTAAGCCAGGACACCATTTTGAAGCATGCTGAATACTGCTATATGGTCAGACAAATGAGGACCAAGAAAAAGTCCTCATTTGTCAAGGTGGTCCTCATTTTACTGGTGTGTACTCTGGCGAAAGTCCTCATTTTGGACATAAGCAAGTACACGCACACACACACACACACACACACACACACACATATATATACTCTGGATTTAAATCAATACAAAGTTTACATACAGTTATGTGGCAACAGTGTAAATTTAGTTAGCTTCTAATAAAAAAAAATGTAAAAAAAATTAAATATATATATATATATATATATATATATATATATATATATATAGGGTCAAACATGTTCACAAACATTATAACAAGACTCAGCAGTTATGAAGAACACCCACACACACACACACACACAGTCTTCTCTGTCTCAGCACCCAGTGTGTGTAAGAGAGAGTGGCTATGTGTTTACATTTTATGTGTTGCAACATGTTTTTTTTTTACATTTATGACAGATAATTATGTGTGTGCGTGTGCCTTTACACATCCACAGTGAAGCGTATTAGCATGTGTGTGTGCGTGTGTTGATGTTTCTTTGGTGATTGCCTCTGTGTTTGTGTCTCACGACTGAAGTGTCACGCCCTCAGTCAATGACGCAGACTGATGATGTCACACAACTTGACCCCGTGTGTGTGTGTTTTTGTGAGAGTTTCTGCATCTGTATGAGTTATTCATTTTAAGCTTGCTGATTGGTTGTTTCATGCATGTTTGTCATATGCAAAATACTGTATAGAATATTTATACGCAAAGGTGTATGCATGTGTGCCTGGTTTACAGTGTGTGGGTTTGTGTTTGTGTGTTCTTGCTTGTGCTTGTTTGCCCTCATCCTGAACTTTTCACAGCCATGCTGCTGCTACTGATAACTGACACGATTACACAACTGGAGAAACACAGCGGGGAAAAAAACTTTAAAAAAAATGTGTGTGTGTAAAATTATTTGATAAAAATAAATACTGATCTAATAAATGCTGCTCTTTTAAATGTTCTTAAATTAATCAAAAATATTAGAAATTAGGGCTTTACAGTATACTACAATTGCAATGACAATAATTTTCGGATATATGCAAAATACGGCCTGAAGGTGAACCCAGAGCTGAAAATAAATACTAATGAAGGGTATCGAGACGAGAGGGGAAAATGACAACAGCTAATCAAAGTCAGACTATCTGTTGAGGTTTTCATTCAGTGTTTTAAAGATTAAATGCTTGCACCTTGACAGAGTTTTTAGTCTGAATTAGATCTGAAAAATATCTTTTATCTGTGTATTTTAATATTATTGCATAAATGAATTATTTAAAAACATAGCTAATAAAAATAGCATTTTCCTAGGGAAATGTTATAGAGTAAGAAATATCACAACTATTTTTTTCAGCATCGTGCAGCTCTATTTAAAACCATATTAAATATTTTCTTAAACCAAATGATTTCTATAATGATATAATGATTTATGAAGGATCATGTATCAAATTTAATTTATGTTTATTTGTATAGCGCTTTTCACAATGTAGATTGTGTCAAAGCAGCTTAACATAGTGCTCGAGCCTCGAACATTATCAGGAAGGCTATTCCAGAGTTTAGGAGCCATAAATGAGAAGGCTCGACCTCCTTTAATTTAGAAATCTTAAAGAGGGTTCGAGACAGAAGGTTGGTTAGATAAACAGGAGCTAGATTATTTAAAGCTTTATAGGTAGAAGCAATATTTTATACTAGCTGCATTTCAGCTGCATTTTGTACTAGCTGAAGTTTTTTAATAGAGGATCCTGGGCAGCCAGTGAACACAACGTTACAGTAATCCAGTCTAGAGGTCATAAAAGCATGAACTAGTTTTTCTGCATCTGAGATGCATAGCATACTTTACAACTTAGCAATATTTCTCAGATGAGGGAAGACTAGAGTGAAATTAAGTGAGCAAATAAGGATTGTGTTTTTATTAACACATTCAGTATGACAGTCGGCAAAGCAAATCCAGTTTTTCCACAATTAGCACAGCACAGCATTCTGTTTTCTTTGCAGCATCTGTTAAGTTTGGTTTCTATGTAGACCTGCATTCATCTCTTTTACCTACTGCACTTTAAATAAGTGGGCGGAGCTAAAAAGGCCATCATGTTGAAGTAGGTGTTGATTTTGGAGTTTAGCCACAATATTCACAACTGTTTGGTAGACTGCTCTCAATATATGAGAAAAAAAATTGATATCTGTCAAAAAAAATGTTATACCTTTTATACTGTATTTTAAAAGATCAGGGGAGTTTTGATTGCTTAGTTCACTATATTTAAGTGTCACTTTAATGTATATTACTGTAGACATTGAATTGAGAAACTCTCCATCAGCGTGAGCAGATGTAAACACTCAGGGGTCACTGCCACAGGGTTCATTTCGTGGAAGTGACTGTATAAACGCAAGTCAGTGAGTCACAATGACTGTTAAAACAATGCCTGTGACAGGAAAGCAAAAAGGGTTTGCAAATCTTGGAAAAAGCATTTGTTCCCACTTCATTGCTTTGCTTGGAAATGCAACATTGATGTTTTTACAATGTATTTTTGGACTCACAAATTCAGCATCTTGTCTGAACGTATTATGAACAGTTATGAAAATAATTGTAATTTTTTTTTTGTAAGAGCCAAAATTTGATTTAATATTTTATTAAACATGTTTATTACATAGTTTATTAAACATGCTCAAATTCATTTACAGTTTACACATGTTGATATGTTGTGTACATTTGTTGATTTCACCCCTACTCCTTCGTTTGTAATGGTTTGCTCCTCCTTTATTGGACTGTTTTAAGTTATATTACAAAATGAGAAATTGAAAGACGGAGCAGCACCGATTTTGACCAGAGTTTTTTTTTTTATGATGCTTGACAATTCAGTAAAAATCTTTAATTGGAGTCTATTTATTGCCCAACTGATTTTTTTTATTTTTGATAATACATAATTCTGCATACAGGGTGTCCGCGGGTTTTTAAAAAGTATTAAAAGTTGATAAATCATTTATGAGAAAATTAAGGCCCCTAAAGGTTATTAAAAAGTCCTAATCACGTTTTTATGAGGTCTTAAATTTTGTTCAAGTGTTGTCCAAAAGTGTTTGACTTCAAAAAAATATAGATATATTTATTTTTCTTCCAATTTTAATATCGGCTTATCGATCCACGCAATTGGTTTGGGCCGGCCAAACTCCTCAATCAGGGAGATGTCATGTAATTTGCGATAAATGTGGAAAGGTGATGTGACGCTCTCCACATGTAGTGAAACCGTTGAGCGTAACAGACGGCAAAATGGAAATAAATGTACCTTTATAGACTCCTGGTTGGAGAAAGACGAGTTTAAACTGTGGCTGAAGCCCATCGCTGAAAACAACCGCATAATTTATTCTTTCAAGCTTTGTTTCTTCCAAACTTATCCGAGTTCTGTTGCATGGTTTTGCTCCATTGATTTATTTAACAACGACTGTTTATTAAGTTAAAGGTTTGATACTAATTAGAACTTGAAGTGGTGATGAGGTCTTAAAATATTCGGAGAAGGTCTTTAAAAGGTCTTAAGGTATTGAAATTACCTTTAGGATTCCTACATATACCCTGTCATACAAATTCTGATTCTTATATCATAATATTTGAACACTTGTAAAAGATTTAACATGCTCTTTTGTAAAAAGTAAACGCTTATGTAAAAGTAAACTTCATTTATTTTGTCCTAAATACAGTATTGTGTAAAAGTATTACAATTGTAAAATGACCATCTTCTATCTGATTATATTTTAAAATGTGGTTTATTTCTGATGCAAACCCGAAGTTTGTGCAATTATTGTGTTTGTTACGTTTGTGTTTTCCAGTGGTAACACTTTACTCTACTCTGGGTGGTCCTGCTATTGCTCATGGGCTCAATGAAGCCGAAGTTTCTCACATCATCACCAGCAAGGATCTTCTGGAAACCAAACTCAAGGTGATCAAACACTGGCGAACAACTAATAGATTATACAAAGAGTTTTCTGTAAAAAAAAAATCGGACGGGTCTTAATCAGATTAAACAAGATGTATTATTAGAAAGTTGTTAGAATGTCTTAGCAGGTTTCTAGCATGTTTAACTAGTCATGACAGTTGCTAAAATGTTTAACATGCTTAATGTTAATATATTATGTTTAATCCTATTAATTTACTATGATTTACCAGATTTATAGCATGTTTTAGTATGTTGCTAGCATGTTTTAACACAGTTAACATGTTGTTTAACATGTTGTTTAGCTTTAAAAGCTATTAGCATTTAAACATGTTTTGAGCATTTTAGCAAGTTGCTAGCATCTTTTAGATGTTACATGGTCCCTGCGGTTCTAGAATGGTTTGAATACTATAGCATAGCAACATTAAATTTTTAACATTTTACTAACAAATTGCTAGCATCTTTTAGCCGGTTTTTAGCATGACTTAACAAATGGCTTGCATGTTTATGAGCTGTTAAAATCAAGAATTTAACACGCTATTAGCAAGTTTTTGCACATTGCTAGCATATTTTTACATGTTGCGTGTTACATATTGTTACAGTTTTATGAAGCTTATAATGCTGCATGTTTATTGCATTTGTAAGCTATTAGTATTTAAACATGTTTTGGCATGTTTGTAGCATTTGAACAAGTTGCTAGTGTCTTTTAGCCAGTTTTACTATTTTGTTTTACAGATTGCTTGCTTGTTTATAAGTTGCTGAAATATTAGCATGTTTTAGCACATTGCTAGCATATTTTTATGTTCCCTGCAGTTTTAGAATGGTTTCAGTATGTAAGCATATCAACACGTCATTTTACGTCTTTAAGTTGCTAGCATCTTTTAGCCAGTTTTTAGCATGATTTAACAAATTGCTTGCATGTTTATAAATTGCTCAAATCTTTTAACATGCCGTTAACATGTTTTATCACATTGCTAGCATATTTTTACATAATGTATGTTATATATTGTTACAGTTTTATAATGTTTTTAATACATTAGGATTTCAACATGTCGTTTTTGTGTCTTAAACGTTTTACAAATGTTGCTAGCATGTTGTTACAAAGTTTTTACCTTGTGTTGATGACATAACTTACTCATGATTCATCCAAATCTCCTTCTGGTTAATGCATTTTGTGTTAAAATGCATCACAGTATGCTATTATATGGATGGATTGTCTGTCTTTTGACCCATAGAGCATTGGGCATTTTTAAAGCACAATTAACATGTTTTAACATGGTGCTTGCATGTTTTTTTTTTGCATTTGGAAGCTATTAGTATTTATACATGTTTTGGCATGTTTGTAGCATTTTAGAAAGTTGCTAGCATCCTTCAGCAAGTTTAGTTTTTTAACAAAAGCTAGCAGGTTTATAAGTTGATAAAATATTTTAACACACTATTAGCAAGTTTTAGCAGATTGCTAGCATGTTTTTACATTTTGCAGTTTACAGTTTTATAATGCTTTTAACATGTTATTTTTATGTCTTTAAACAACATGTTAGCAACTTAGTAAAATGTTAATGTTTATGCTATTAGCATTTAAACATGTTTTGGCATGTTTGTAGCATTTTAGCAAGTTGCTAGCATTTTCCAGCTATTTTTAACATGTTTTTTTAAATGCTAGCATGTTTCTAATATGTTAAAATATTTGACACACTTTTAGCATGTTTTAGCACACTGCTAGCATGTTTTTACATGTTGCCTACAGTTTTATAAAGCTTTTAACTTGTTTTTATGTCTTTAACATTTTACTTACAAGTTGTTCGAATGTTGTCATAATGATTACACTACTGGCATTTAAACATGTTTTGGCATGCTTGTAGTATTTTTTGTAAGTTTCAACAAGTTTTAGCATGTTTTTTAAAAAATGGTAGCATGTTTCTAATATGCTAAAATATTTTAACACACTATTAGCATGTTTTAGCACATTGCTAGCATGTTTTTACGTTGCCTACAGTTTTATAATGCTTTTAGCATGTTGTTTTTATGTCTTTAACATTTTACTAAGAAGTTGCTAGCATGTTGTTACAATGGTTATGCTATTAGCATTTAAACATGTTTTAGCATGTTTGTAGCATTTTAGGAAGTTGCTAGCATCTTTCAGCAAGTTTTAGTATGTTTTAACAAATTGCTTGCATGTTTGTAAGTTGCTATCATATTTTTACAGACTATTAGCATGTTTTAGCACATGGCTAGCATGTTTCTACACGTTGACTAGTTTTAAAGTGCTTTTAACATGTTGTTTTTATGTCTTCAGCATTTTACTAAGAAGTTGCTCGCATGTTGTTACAATGGTTATGCTATTAGCATTAAAACATGTTTGACATGTTTGTAGAATTTTAGCAAGTTGCTAGCATCTTTTGGCCAGTTTTTACCATGTTTTAACAATTTGCCTGCATGTTTATAAGTTGCTATCATATTTTTACACAATAATAGCATGTTTTAGTACATTGTTAGCATGTTTTACATGTTGCCTACAGTTTTATAATGCTTTTAATATGACATTTTAACAGTTGCTAGCATGTTGTTGCAAAGTTTATAACATGTTTTGGTGACATAGCCTACTTATGATTCTCCTTCTGGTTATGGCTTTAATATGAACGGGTTGTCTGTCTTTTGACCCACAGAGCATTTTCATCGAGGTGCCCAGATTGTGCCACGTCATCGTGGTTGACGATAAGCTCAGCACCAGCTCTGAATACCCACGAGGCATCAGCATCCACAGCATGGCGTCGGTGAAAGAACTTGGGGCTCGTCCTGAGAATGGTAATAGTGTGTGTTTGAGGTCACATCGGGTCATGTGAATGAGAGATCCTCCATCTGTGTCAGATTAAGGCCGAGGTCGAGGGCGTCCCCGACTCCTCCATGCTAATCCTCTGTGAAGCCCTCAACAGCTGGTAGGAGTGTGTGTGTATGTGTGTGTGTATGTGTGTTTTCTCACACTGCCACAGTCTTCACATGACATCCAGCTGATCTTCCTCCTTGGGCTCGACTTGACATTCACTCTGTTCTGTGTCAGAGCGCTAATGCTAAATCACGCTGTCCCTCGCAACGCACTAATGTACACACTCCAATTCCCATGTTCCACATTTATGGTTCTAGAGGCTTGGTTTTCAAAGCTGAAACGTCCTGTTCTGCTGCTGACATCCCACCCCCACTTCCTGTTCTTATCTGACTCCATTCATTCACATGTGAGCTTACTGGGATCTTGCTTGCAGAGGCTTTATCAGTGTGCATCAGAGAACTGTAGATAAAAGTTTACAGTATAAAGTATTCTCGTCACCTCCAGTTTCACATAAATAGCATCGTCTTTATTTACTGATGTTACAAACCAATATTGTTGTTGGTATCTCTAACACTTTTTAATTTCATTAGCTTTATTATTATATGTATAATTATGTGTGTATGTATACAAGTATAAATATTAGATGTACAACTTACACTAGAACTGACTTTTTTAACTGAATTAGGAAATTACCCATGGCAACTTTAATGTAATACAGTTTGCTATATTTAATTTTGTCCCACAGCTCTCAATCAATCTTGGATTTTGGCCCTTCATAAGAAAAGGTTTGGGCACCCCTGGTCTATACTGATTGATGATTGGCTCTTGTACTAGATGGCAGGACTTCATTCCCCATATTGACGATTTATACTTTTTTCCTATTCCCATTTTCCCAGTATTTCGTTTCTCTATTAATTGCGTCACATTACGAAAAAAAAAACAAATTGTTGCAGCTTTCACTTCGTGCAGACTTTTTAATAAGATTGTTAATTATAGGAATAATACATGAAAAGTTTTATAATAAATAAGGCCCAATCCTAATTTTACACCTTAGCCCTTACCCCTACCTCTTGTTTTGCGTGTTCACGTGGAGGGAAAGGGGTAGGGGTGTCCCCAATTCTCTTTAGTTTCAAAGTGTAGGGCTTAGAGGAAGGGCTAGATAGCTCTTGATACAGAGATTTTTCAGGACCACACTCGAAACCAAGGGGTAAGAAAATATCCCAGAATACACCAGCTACAACAGCAGCATGGCTGCACATGGAAGTCAGGAGGTGCACAAATCAGTATTTATTGTCATTATTTCGAATTTTTTCAACAAACAAGCAAGTTTTAATATATTCATAACCGCATTCGTGTTTTACCATCATGCTTTTTAAAAACGCTAAAATAAAAAACACTAAATTTCGCTATCTATATTCCATAACCATGACTCCTGTACAGCAGTCCCACAACATTCTGACACTCGATGACACTCGAATATCCTGTCAGAAAAGTCTAGTGGCTGGTAATGAGCTTTTTATAGTGTCTGCTATAATTATTAAGGTGAAAGTCATCATAGCCTGGGTAGAATAGACCCAGCTTCCAACCCAACTTTGAGAATAGATTAACGGAAATATATTTTTCTCATGTTTCTATTTATTTCTCTTATTTATAATATATATATATATATATATATATATATATATATATATATATATATATATATATATATATATATATATATATATATATATGTGTATATATATATATATATATATATATATATATATATATATATATATATGTGTATATATATATACACATATATATATATATATATATATATATATATATATATATATATATATATATATATATATATATATATATATATATATAACAAGCAGATTGATGTTTAATATAATAATCCCTGTATATCTGTAGCATGTAGTGATTAATGTGTAGTGCATATATTTGTGATTTTGTCCACAGCGTCAAAGCCGAAAAATCCTCCATGCTCCTCTGATGTGGCTGTGATCATGTACACCAGCGGATCCACTGGAGTGCCGAAAGGAGTCATGATCTCTCACAGTAACATCATCTCTGGGATCACCGGAATGACACACAGGATTCCCAAGCTCGTGTATGAGAACACACACACACACACACACACACACATTAACATCCTACAGTCAGTCATGTGTTTGCCTGGGCTGAGCATGTGCCGTGCAGCTTCACTAATGCTGTTTATCAAGGTTTCCTTGAAAACCAGTCATTCCCTGTGGACAACATAAACACAGAGTGAGAAAAAGAAAAAACAGTGGCTGTTAGGGGTCTCTGGGGATTCCCATACCATGCAATGTTTATTTTATAAATGTCATTTAGTTTTATGTTCAATTTCTAAGTTGCATCTTGTGAACTCAGCAAAAAATAAAAAGAATAGAGAATATGCACAAAAGACACAATTTTTGCAACATATACTTTTACGAGACAACATAAATTAACAGTATAAACTACTTGACTGAGGAAGTAACAGATTTAGTTAAAAATATATAAACGAGGTCTATCTATGTATAAATTCAGTTCAGAGATAATTGAGCCCAGGGGTCTGAGGTCAGGTAGGTCTGGAGAGCTCTCCCTGGTGAAGAAGGAAAAGGAGGAGATGGGGTGGAAGTGGGGATTCTTCCAAAATGAAGATAAGGCAGTTGGGTGAAATCGGTAGGCTTGGATCAATCTAATTGGTTTATCGCTAATTATGGATGGGAGACCAGCTGTGATCAATCATATCACATGCTCCTCTCAAAATTTGTTTTGTTTTATTTATTATACAAATAAACATAGTTTTTTTTTTACTTATTTATTTCGGTTAGTTGCTAAGGAAATTTAAATCAAAAATGTAATAATTATACAAATTAAATATGCATACATGCATATGCAAACAAAATCACTTTCAAATGTTTGAAGTTAATAAGATTTTTAAAATGCAAATAAATTCTACAATTAAACATACTTTTTTTTCCAGTTAGTCAACAAATCTAAAATAAAAAATATATAATTATACAAATGAATAGGGGTTTCACATCGATCGAAATTGCACACAATCGCACACACAGCCATGCGCTCGAGACAGCAGGTCCAGGCAGTCAGAGGACTGCTTCAATCTTTCACTCACTTGTACTTAGTCATTTTAGCGAACACCTCAGATACTGTTGGCTGGTTCCTGTTGGTTGTGTGTCTTTTTTACCGACGCCATTATAACGACACAGATCACTGCCTATTCATGAGTCCCGCAGAAAAAGTGATTGACAGGTAGTAATTATGTGTGTATCTTGCCTTTATTCATTTACTGTATGATTTGTTTATGGGTAAAACAAAGACCATCCAGGTCAGGTAGTTTAAACGGTAGGCTACAAATAATTAATTGGTCAGTAATTAACTAATTATTCATAATCGAAAATCAAATCGAATCGTGCCTTCAGAATCGAAAATGTAATCGAATCGAGGATTTGGAGGATCCTGACACCCTTACAAATGAACTATGCATGCATATTTTAAAAATAAAGAAATAAATACTGAGTAAAATAAAAGGACATCAAAATTAGATTTCATACATTAGTTTTCTTTTTGGGTTAGTCCTATGATTAATCTAGGGCCGCCACAGCGGAATGAACCGCCACATTATCTAGCAAATATTTTTACGCAGCGATCCCCTGTCAGCTGCAACCCATCACTGGGAAACACACATACACCCTCATTCACACACAAACACTACGGACAATTTCGCTTACCCAATTCACCTGTAGTGCATGTCTTGGGACTGTGGGGGAAACCGGAGCACCCAGAGGAAACCCACGCGGACACAGGGAGAACATGCAAACTCCAGACAGAAATGCCAACTGAGCAAGTTGAGGCTCAAACCAGTGATCTTCTTGCTGTGAGGTGTCAGCACTACCCACGGCGCCACTGCGCAGCCACAATTATATTTCAAAATATGTAATTAAAACATTTATGAAACAAGGTGGCTCAGTGGTTAACACTGGCCTCACAGCAAGATGGTCGCTGGTTCGAGCCAACGGCTGGGCCAGTTGGCATTTCTGTGTGAAGTTTGCATGTTCTCCCCGTGCTGGTGTGGGTTTCCTCCTTGTGCTCTGGTTTCCCCCACAGTCCAAACACATGCAGAATTGGTAAATTGGATAATCTAAAATTTGCCATATTGTGTGAATGTGAGTGTATGGATGTTTCTCAGTCATGGGTTGTGGCTTGAAGGGTATCCAATGCGTAAAACATACTGGAATAGTTGGCGGTTCATTCCGCTGTGGCAACCCCTGATAAATCAGGAACTATACCAAAGGTAAATGAATGAATGAATGAGTGAATTATGCATACATCCATATGCATATAAAATCACTTTCAAAGGTTTTGAGTTGGTATGGTTTTTAATGCAAATAAACATAGTCTTTTTATTATAATTATTATTATTATTATTTAATTAATCTTTTGGTTAGTTGCCAATAAATCTGAAATAAATATTGACAAATTATATTAATCATGCATACAGTGTACATATTTTGAAAATAAACAAATAAATACTGTGTAATATAAATTACCACAAAAATCTGATTTCAAAATTTTTTAATCAATTAAAACATTAATATTTAGATATGTATAGTATTTAATCCTGAAGTAATCAGTGTTGCATGATTCTTCAGAAACCTTTTTTTATATGCTGATTTGCTGCTAAAAAAAACATCTGTAATTTTTACTGTAGTTCTATGCAATATTTATGTCTTTGCAGTATAACTTTTTGATCATTTTATTGTATCCCCGTTGTATAAAAGTATTTGCCTGGAAATAAATAATCATAAATTCCACAATGGTCAAGTTTAACTTTTATAAACTAATTTCAAGAGGAGCACGTGATATGATTGATCTCAGCTGGTCCCTCATCTGTAATCAGTAATAATTATAGCTCTTGAGACTTACCTGATCTCAGACCCCTTACATGCTAATTGACCTGGCAGGAGCCCTGAGCTCAATTATATATAAGCTCAAGGTTCTCTCCCGGGACAGCATGTCAAACCTGCTAATAACATCAAGCAATATCTAAGTGTGAACTCTTTTCAATGGTATACTTAAGATGAATGACTATTATATTTTTTACGCAGGCATGAAGAGCAGTCGGTCTAATATATATTTTCTGGTTTTGAATGTAAAATGTGCCGTTGATATGTACTATAAACGAATGATGTTGTGTTTGTGTTTGCAGTGAGGATGACACATATATTGGCTATCTTCCACTGGCTCATGTGCTGGAGTTGAGCGCTGAGATGGTGTGTTTGGCTCACGGCTGTAGAATCGGCTACTCTTCACCACAAACACTCTCAGATCAGGTAACACACACACACACACACACACACACACAATTGATCATACTGACTGTGTACATTGTGGGAATCCAAACACTTCTCAGTAAATTTTCACAATATCTGCATCAGGACACGGCTCTGTAAACATTAGATCTTTTTTCTTGAAATATTGTTTATATCAGAGAAATACTTTTTTTTTTCTCCTCCGTGGAATAAAAAATAAAGTAATTGCAAATTTTTTAATTAATTTTTTTTCAATAATTGCAAATTTCTCATGATTCTCATTGTTCAAGTCTGAATTGTGTGTTTACGGCCTGCAGTTATGAACAAATTATATTTTGCAATTCTTTTTTGCAAAGACTTTTTTCATTCTTTTTTCAAACCTTGTGATTCTCACGCTTTCTTTCTGGAATTTTTATTTGCATTTTACAATTCTAAATATTTTTACCTTAGAATTTCACATTCACACCTTGGAACTCTTACTTATCCTCCTGGTTTACAACCCACATGTTTAACTTTTTCAGATATTTTTCCAATTGAATTCCTGGTTTCCTCTTCACATTTCTGACTTTTTCAGAATTCTGAATTCACACCTTATAATTCTGACTATTTCTCTCATTGAATTCCTGGTTTACAACCCTTATTAATGTTTTCCCCTAAAAATTCATAGTTTACATTTGACAATTGTGACTTTTTACAAAAAAAAAAAAAAATCAGTGCTTGCAGCTTGTGATTCTGACTTCTGAACTCTTATTTCAGACTTTTCCTCCTGCAGAATTCTGAATTCACATCTTATAATTTTGACTTTTTTACTCTTTGAAATCCTTGTTTACAGCCCACATTTCGGACCCCACAACACCCTCCCCTCCCTAGCCTATAATTAATAGTTACAATTCAGACTTTTCCCCTTCAGTTTAAAAAACAGATTTCACTTTTTTTCCCCAAGAACTGTGATTTTTATATCTTATAATTATATATATCAAACTTAAAGAGATGGTCCAGAGTGTATTTTTAAGGCTTGGTTGTGTTTATACAATGCAAACCAAAGTGTGCTCATGCTTCATTTGTAGAAAATCATGTTATTTTTTCACATATCTTAATTTGATTATATACAGCTACTCGAGCGCATGGCTGTGTGCGTGTCTGTGTGGTCATGTGATGTGCATTTTCAGAGGAAGGAGGGCTGCTTAGAAATGCTACACGCCACTGTGGATGTCAAATCGTTGTCGTTCTAAAATGCCATTTAAAAACAAAGACAGTGTAAACAGGGCCTGAGTGTGTACTTTTCGCGAGCGGATTTGCAACGGGGGCGGGCGGAGGATCGCGATGCCGATGTTGTCTATCGGATGAACCGTACGTAATACGTACATAGCAGAGCTTGCAAAACTGTGTTTTTTTTTTGTCGACAACACGAACGTTGTCAACATAACTCACTGGAAACCCAAAATGCTTCCACACCGGCGACTTCATTGAAAGAGGAGAGGGTTTAAGTTCTCTCGACGGGTCTCCTGCTTCTGCAGTTTAACAGCATCGACGATTCTATTTTTTGATTCGTTAATCGAAATTGAGCATAAATTTCGATCGATTTCGATTAAAAATCGAAATCGTGACACCCCTAATATATATATATATATATATATATATATATATATATACACACACACACACACACACACACACACACACACACACACACACACATATATATATATATATATATATATATATATATTTTTTTTTTTTTTTTTTTTATTATTTTTTATAATTCTCTGTAACATAATTAAAATAACCTGAAGCGTTTGTGATCTTACTAGCCCGGATGTATTTTTTTGTAGTCCCCAAACTTCGTTCAATGTAGACTTGGCTAAGCTAGCTAGATGTTGTTTATTTTCACGCTGCTACATTACACATCAACTTAAGTTTAAAATATGATATCATAGTAGACCACCCACCCCTAACCAACACATGCACCAGTTTTTGCACATTTGCACAACAGACACAATCTTACAATCACTCTATATCTCTATAAAACATTGTGCGTTTCTGAGTGTGCCTCACACAGGTGAGTGGGCTTGACAAACCACCTGTAGAAACATTATTATCTCTAAATGTAGTTGAAAAAAATTTAAAAACTCTCCCCTTCTTACTCTAGCACCGACTAAATGCAAATGTATAAACACTAAATGGCAAATTCCAAGACCCACATCACAACTGAGCCCTAAAATAAAACGAATACCTTTTTAACATTTTAATTCCATAGAGAGCTGCATGGAGGCTTATTTTCTTCTGTGACGTCACGGTCAAGAGTGTCAAATAATGTCACAGTGGAAAATGCTGAAGCACCAGAGCCACGTAATGGAAAAACACACGCGGTGCTGTGGGACTCTCTCATTTATTGACACTGGATTGAAACTATGAGCATGCATAATTTACCATGCACGCTTCACATTCTCATTCCCATTTGTTTTTCACTCTGCAGTCGACCAAGATCAAGAAGGGAAGCAGAGGAGACATCAGCGTCCTGCGGCCCACTTTGATGGCAGCAGTACCAGTAAGACTCCATCTCCGTTTCTCTCTTTCTCTCTGGGCTTTTGGGGTTGAATGTCAGCCAGTGTGATTGTCAGGAACGATTTGCAGCTGTAAACAGAACGTGAGAAAGCCCAGTGTGGATTTATCCCTCACACACACGCATACACACACACACACAAGCAGAGCCTCACACACGGCACATACACAATTAATAATGTTTGAATTTGAGGATTGGCTTTGCCCAAGGACACTGTAAATGCACACAAACGCACACATGCACACACTCCCTGTGGACTGATAATGACACACAGCTCAGCAAACTTCCATAAACACTGTAGTGGGGAGAACATCCGAATCATGAGGGAGCATGCAGAAAATAATAATAAATAAATAAATAAAAGATTCAGAATTCAGCCTCTCCACCCTCCCGTATCAGATGAGATGGAAAAAATGTTAGCAGTAACTCAATTAGAATCAGTGTCCAATTCCCTTCATCAAATACAGTGCCGTGGTACCAGATGGAGCTTTTATTGTGTGCCGTTTCATTGGGTGTTGAACTTGTTTTGTTTTCTGGTACTGTTTGTTTTCTTTCTGTGAGAAGAGGTCATCGCTTCTGTGCCCATGTGAGGTCAGGGGGTTCTTTTTGTGATGTCATTTCCTGCTTAATGGTTTTTCTCTTCACATGGCAACAGGATGATGATGATGATAGTGACTTTAATTTTGGGAACAGACGTTATTAAACTGTTAGAAATGCGTAAAACGCAAAGAATCGAATTTAAAATCCTTCTCTTTGTGTATAAAGCTCTACATGGTCTTGGCCCTCATTATTTATCCCCACTGATTGTTAACTACACTCCTCCAAGACATTTGCGTTTCGCTGATCAGTTTTTATTAAAAGTTCCAAAGGCTCACCTCAAAATTAGGGGCGAATGTGCTTTTGCCATAGCAGGTCCTCGCCTCTGGAACTCTTTGCCATTAGAACTAAAAAAGGCTTTGTCGCTGCCTATTTTTAAGTCTAAATTAAAGATGCATTTATTTTCTAGGTCATTTGAAGAATAATGTCCTTCCCTTTCAGAAAGTCGGGTGGGGGTAATCAAAACGGTCATGTTCTCTATCGTGTTTAGTGTTGGTCAACTGTGGTAGCATCTTTTAATTAGGAAAAAATATTTTATTATTTTTTTTATTTATTTAATTTTTTTTTTTTTGATAATTTTTCTATGTTCCTTCCTATTATGTGCCTATTGCTGTTTTTACTGTTTTATGCTCATATAATGTGTTTATTTTCTCTCTGTAAAGCACTTTGTGCGGTCTTGTGGCAGTTGGAAACGTGCTATATAAATAAATATAACTTGAACTTGAAAATAATAATGTTTATGGTAATTATAGTAATAATAGAATACATATAGAGTAATATTAGAGTTCATTCATTCATTTACTTTTCGTCTTAGTCTCTTTATTCAGCAGGGGTCACCACATTGGAATGAACTGCCAATTATTTATCCAGCATATGTTTTTGCGCAGTGGATGCCCTTCCAGCTGCAACCCAACTCTGGAAAACACCCATATCGGTGTTTATAAACTTACTCTCATACACTGCAGCCAATTTTGCTTACCCAATTCACCTATACCACATGTCTTTGGACTGTGTGGGAAACCTACGTGAACACGGGGAGAGCATGCAAACCACACTGAAATGCCAACTCTATTGTGCGATTGTGCTACCCACTGCGCCACCATGATGCCCTAATACTAGAGTAATCTGTACTCACTGATCTGGGGTGCATTTCCCAAACAACAACAAACTATCATAGTACGATGCATCATTTGGGAAAAGAGCAATGTAGTGACGAGTGTTTCCCAAAATCCGTAGTTTCTCTGTTGCAGATCCATCGTTTGAACCACGTTAGTTATAATGTAAAACGCCCATAATGATGCTCTAAACGATGTGGAAAGAATGATGGGGTTCTTCTTTTTGTGCAAATTATATTGTTTTACACGCATTTAAAAACAAACAATCCAATATTAGATTTGGTAAAAACATGAACTCGTTTTCCATATTAACTGAAATATTTGTAAACGTCACATGGACTATAATTCAGAAATATTATTGTTTACATGTTTATTGTTGATGTGTCCCTTGAGGGAAAACAATGTCCGCAAACATTAATATTATGAGGGAGAGAACGAAATCTGATGTTTCAGAACCGAAAGCTTGTGTTTCAGTGATGTCATCAGTTAAGTCTGCAACTTTTTTTTATGCACATACTTTCTCCGTCTCTGTTTGTAGGAAATAATGGATCGCATCTACAAGAATGTGATGCTGAGGGTGGAGCAAATGAGTGGATTTCAGAGGACTCTCTTTCTGCTGGCCTACAACTACAAGATGGAGCAGCTGGCAATGGGATACAGCACTCCACTGTGTGATAAGTGTGTCTCTCTTTTACTCACATACACACACACACACACACAAACACAATCATAAACAAAATGTTAGGAACTCTTCAAGACTGGTTTTCAGTCAACACACACACTCTCTCAAGCTTCAGTTTTCCTGTATCCAGGCTGGTGTTCAGGAAGGTTCGGGCTCTGCTGGGTGGGCGTCTGCGTGTGTTGTTGTCAGGCGGAGCTCCTCTGTCTGCGGCGACCCAGCGCTTCATGAACATCTGCTTCTGCTGTCCTGTAGGTCAGGGCTACGGCCTCACCGAGACCTGCGGCGCAGGCACCATCAGCCATCGTGAGACTCGCATCTTCATCAGATACACCAGCACTTCATCATATATTGCATAGATTCAAAATCTCTTTACTGTCTTCACATTTGAAATATCAGATACAGTTAAAGTCAGAATTATTAGTTTGCCAAATGATGTCATTTTTCACAGTAATTCCTATAATATTTTTTATTCTGGAGAAAGTCTTATTTGTTTTATTTTGACTAAAATAAAAGCTGTTTTTACTTTTTTAAGGTCAATATTATTAGCCCCCTTAAGCAATATTATTTTTTGATTGTATCCAGAACAAACCATCGTTATACAATAACTTGCCTAATTAATTTAATTAACCCAGTTAAACATTTAAATGTCACTTTAAGCTGTATAAGTGTCTTGAAATTACTGTCATGTCAAAGATAAAATAAATCAGCTATTAGAAATTAGTAATTAAAACTATGATTACAAAAGTGTTGGAAAAAGTACATCATAAATGTCTTAAAGTAATAGTGTTTAGTATTGAAGACACACAGTAATTAATATTAAAACTCAAGTGGTCATATCATGGAAAACAGCTTATGATTTATAGTGCTAGTTAGCAAATCTTAAAGGGATAGTTCACCCAAAAATGAGAATTCGGTCATCATTTACTCTCCTTTTACTCGTTCCAAACCTTTATGAGTTTCTTTCTTCTGTTAAACACAAAAGAAGATGTTTAGAAAAGTTCTGGAAACCTGTAATCATTGTCTTCCGTAGTATTTGTTGTTCCTATGAAAGTTAATGGTTACTGGTTTTCACCATTCTTTAAGGCAGTGGTCACCAAACTTGTTCCTGGAGGGCCGGTGTCCTGCAGATTTTCGCTCCAACCCTAATCAAACACACCTAAACAAGCTAATCAAGGTCTTACTAGGTATACTTGAAACACCCAGGCAGGTGTGTTGAGGCAAGTTGGAGCTAAACCCAGCAGAGACACCGGCCCTCCAGGACCGAGATTGGTGACCCCTGCTTTAAGGCAAGCTCATTCAGTTAAGGCACAGTGCGCATTCACCTTAAGAACCTCATGTCTTTTCCCAAACGCAATGATTTCAGTTTTCTCTTTGTTTAGCTGAAGAAAGTTTTTGCACATCCAACTGTTAATTTCATCAATGCATTGGCAGAGGGTGTCAGTGGGGCTGTAGTCATTAGGCAGAATACCTATGTAGATCTGAGTGTCATCAGCATAGCTGTGGTAGGAGATTTGGTTCTTTCTCATTATTTGGCTCAGTGGGAGCATAAAAAGGTTGAACAGGAGAGGTGCCAGCATCGAGCCTTGTGGTACTCCACATGTCATGGGTTTTCCCCTCGACCTATGGTCACCTATACTGTCATAGTAACCTCTCCTTTCAAGGTAAGATCCACTAATATCTTCTTTTGTGTACAACAGAAAAAAAAAAAAAAAAACTTAAAACTTTAGAAGCACTTCAGGGTGAACAAATTGAATACATTTTCAATTTTGGTTGAACTATCCCTTTAAATGTCCCATTCTAATAAAAAACGAATGATGGTAATGCTAACTAAATTACTATTTGGAGCCTAAGAATCAGACTGACATTATAAGTGAACCCGAGAGTCCAAACAAACAAACATGATGTTACCATATTAATATGCACCAATCATAATATTCAAAATATCTGTAATTGTGTGATTAATAAGAAAATTACATTAACCAGAAGTCCATCCAAATAAAACTAGGTCACCAAATCCTGATCCTCGGCATTCGCAGGGAAAACAAAGCATCATCATGAACATGTGCAAAAGATGTAAAATGATTTGAGTTTGAGTTCTCGGAGGACTCTGTGGTGAGCCCCATGCAGCTGCTGACTTCTCAAATATGAGCGTTTTTATTGAAGATGCATATTTAGTCATCACTGTTTTTTTTTTGTGTGCAATGGAAATAATTACATAACTGCAGCCTTACAGCCAAAGCACAGATTGTTTTATGTGATGTTATTGTCTATATGTGTGTGTGTGTAGTGTGGGATTACAGTACAGGGAGAGTTGGAGCACCGCTGGTCTGCTGTGAACTTCAGCTGAAGGACTGGATAGAGGGTGAGTCTCGTAGCATACACACATGCATATATCTGCTCTTATGAAAACACTGTCACACGCGTTTACCCATCCGTCAGGCCATATGTCTGCTCGTTTGCTACCTCGAGGGAAGGACGAGCAATAAAACAACAGAACAAAAGAGAAGGAAGTGGAACAAAAAAAAGTATTTATGGTTATCATTTGCGGCCTTGTAAGGAAGACATTTTTAGCGGCTGCTTCTTTAGTGGTTTTCGGTTTTTCTCTTAATGAATCAAACTCAGTCCGGAGGTTATGAATATCAGAAGAGTATACTTTATTGTGGACAACAAAGGAGATTTTTCAGGAGACCCCCGGTAACATCTCTGCCTGAAAATCAAGGAATCAAGTCTCACTGATGTTCTGGCCTGCTTATATACTCTTTTGCAACTGTTTTTCACATTGTTCTACATATGTCACACAAGATCCCACCTAGTTTAACCCCTGACCCCAAATTACACCTAGTTTAACCCCTGACCCCAAATTACACCTAGTTTAACCCCTGACCCCAAATTCCACCTAGTTTAACCATATATCTTATCCATTTCTTGTGACACCTTAATTTTTCTAATGGTATATATGTCTACAAGCAGATTATACACATACAATTTGAATATATAGATTAACTTCACACTTTAAAGATTATAAAATCCACTTCACTTCTGGACAGATCAGATCATCTTAGCTTTTTTAACTGTAATTACTAAACATGTTTGAATAAAACATTATATAATGGCATTTTATTTAAGTCATAGGAATGAGAGGCCACAGGGATTAAATGCACTGTGTAATATTTGTAAATTAGCAGTTGTCTGTATTTTTCTGGTCCATGTTTTTAGTTTTCCCTGTTTATTTATGCTTTTGAGTAGCATTATGGGACCTTAAAGGAGCAGTAGGTGATCTGCCAAAATGCTAACCGCTTAGAATATTATCTTTGGACGGCGAGGAGGGACTGTGATTCAAAGCCACACCCCCTGAAATCACGAGCACGCGCACCACGTCACAACAGCAGACAGACAACCCACTAGTTGATGTCATTCGCTAGTTAGTTAGTGCCAGCGCCGTGCAGGAATTACATTTATTACTTAGCCACACTTACATGCTATTTCAGAGCGAATATTCAGAGTAGCATGGTAAACAGTATAGGAAGGCTGTCATAGTTCAAAAATGACACAATGTGAATATAAAAGCAACTTCAGCTCAGTATAGCAGGTTAGGTGGAATAGCGCTATTTACTGAGGTTTTGTTGTTAAACTAAATAGAAATCTACATTATCGATGCTGTAAAACGGTCATTATGAAACTGAAAAAAATCACATCAATCTTTCGCCGGGAGATTTCAGTGGCTGGACAACACGTCTGTGCATATAAGTTATTCATAACAGAACACTATCTAACATAGTACTAAAATAGTTTTAAATCAGAGCAATACCTGTCTAACAGTAATACTTCAGCCATGGTGTCGTCCTTCCTCCAGCGTGTTGAAGTAACTCCAATATGGATTCAGGTTTTTAAAAGTTTCAATTCAGCAATTGATTTCTCCCGGTCCGTCTCGTGACCATGCGGCGCTTCTGCAGACGGGCACGCGTGAATGGCGGATCTGCGTGACAGACAGTCTGAGCTGCTTATCTGAATTATGGGAGATGTCGGTCCGATAATATTTAATTGGATGAACATTTTTTAGTTTTATGCCTTACACTGAATATAAAAATACATATAAACACATTCAGACCATTTACTGTAATCACTACTATTGGACTGTGAAGAGACTTTCAACCAGCCCAACAAAAAAAGTTTCTGAAGACAATTACCTACTGCACCTTTAAACTTTCTTCCAACAACTTTTTAAAATTGTAAAAGTTTGAAAAAGTGACTTTTATGAACGTCTATAATAGTTTAAAGTAGGGCTGGGTGATAATTCAATATCGATAATTATCAGGATATATCATTTTTCAATAAAGCGATATTGACAGTTTGATAATTGCTCGATTAAAATTTAGGCACTATCCGTAACGTTGCGCAAGCATTTTGCAGCCTGCCCTTCCGGATGCCGCACACTGCCATACAGTGTTTGTTGCACTTGAAGGAGTAAGAAAAAAAATAAGGTAAAATAGGTCACAAACATCGTTGACAATAAACGTCACTAAACGTCAGTAGTCTTGATCTACTTATTTTTTTGCAATCCGACACAAAACCGAGCAACATGCACTGCAAACTGCGCAGACGACTCATGCCATCAGGAGGAGACAAAATCACAAACCAGTTTCATAGTTTAAAACAATGCCACCCTTATGAAGATGCAAATTACAAACCCAGACAAGTGTTGGTAAACCAGCTTTGCAGCTACCCAGCAGAGTCTCTTTTCATAATTTTCGAAAGCCGTGCCTTACGAGAAAAAACCCGAAAAGACAGACAAAAGACATGACACATAACACGATCGCAAACACATCTCAATGAACACTTGATGCTTGCTGTAAACTACAGGCTGTATTATTCAAGGGCATTTGTTACGACATTAACCGGATCTTTTGTTGTCAAGCTTGTTTCCTTTTTTAATATTATGATATTTGCTTTGATATATATGTACATATATATGCAGTCGCCTCACAGTAAGAAGGTCGCTGGGTTGCTGGTTCGATCCTCGGTTCAGTTGGCATTTCTCTGGGAAGTTTGCATGTTCTCTCTGCGTTCGCGTGGATTTCCTCCGGGTGCTCCGCTTTCCTGGGGAATTGGGTAGGCTAAATTGTCCGTAGTGTATGAGTGTGTGTGTGAATGTGTGTTTGGATGTTTCCCAGAGATGGATAGCGGCTGAGACGGCATCCGCTGCGTAAAAACTTGCTGGATAAGTTGCCAGTTCATTCCGCTGTGGCGACCCCGGACTAATAAAAGGGACTAAGCCGACAGGAAAATGAATGAATGAATATATATATGAATTCTCTCACTCTCACTTACTACTCTTCAGCTTAGTCCTTGATTTACTAAATACTCTGGCAAATGTTTTATGCAGCGGATGACTTTCCAGACACAACACACTGGAAAAACCCATACACTCTCTCTCGTTCACACACACATTTGTTCACTATGGCCAATTTAGTTTTACCCAATTCACAAGAAGAAATTAACATCCTGAATGACAAAGGGTTGAGTAAATTGGCTGGAAATCTTTCATTCTGGAGGTGACCTAATCGTATGCTTTGATCCATGCTAAAACTTCTGCTCATGGTGGATTTTTGGGATTTTTTGTTGTGCGTTTTATCCATAATCCATTTCCCCGTCCCCCATCCTGTACTGCATGTCTCCAGGTGGATATCACAGCACAGACCTGCCCTGTCCACGAGGAGAGATCCTGGTCGGTGGGCCCAGTATAACCATGGGCTACTACAAGAACACACACAAAACCAGTGAGGACTTCTTTGTGGACAAGAAAGGCCAGCGATGGTTCTGCACCGGAGACATTGGCGAAATTCATGGAGACGGCTGCCTGAAGATCATTGGTGAGACACACTGAGAGATCATGTGCATTTTAGTTGCATTTACATTGAATTAACTCTGATGTGATGAATTTTTTGTATGTCGGGGTGATAAGATTCTGATGGTATGATAACCTTGGATAAAAATATCACGGTATTGTGTTTACTGCTCTAAAATATGCTCTTTTTTTTTTTAAAGAGCCCATATTATACATGAAATAGGGTCATATCTTGGTTGTAAGGGTCTCCAACAACAGTTTAATATGCATGCAAGGTCAAAAAACACTTTCATGGTCTTATAATCTGCATTTATTTTTACCTAATTATCCCAGTGACTCCCGTATGAATCGTCCAGTGATTCATTTGTTCCCAAACCCCTCCTTAGCGCGAAGCTAATCTGCGCTGATAGGACCAATGACAGCCTGTTGCGATTGGTCGACTGCCTTCAGTCAGAGAGTGAAATGCCCAATAGCTAATCAGCAATATAAAAGTAATCACAGTTCATACACGCTCGATAGTGTAGGAGTGGATTTTAGCTGCCAGTGGGTCAATGTAAATACAGACTATGAACTTGAAAATACAGACGACTGACTATTTTATTGAGCAAAAACTCCAAAAACAGTTGAGGAGATATCCTAGCTTCACACACACACACTACTCCTCGTCCACGGAGCTCCGTTAACAAAGCAGCACGCGTCGCGTTTTTAAAGTGACTTTGCACGCGATAAGAGAATATAGCCAGTTAACCTGATACAGTACACGCGGTTACAAGTAACAAATCACAACTAAATACATTTGCAAGCTAGAGTAAACGAGGCAACTTTAATCGCATGTACTTACACTTGAGAAATGGAGGAAGAAAAATCCATCCTGACGTCCATCAGTAAGTTACTCTTTACTGATCCTTCCTTTAACAAACGCAGATGAAGTATTCTTTGTAGCATGTAGTTTCCAGAAGTTTCCAGAAGTTTCCAACTGCTTGGCTATAATGCTAAGGTTTCATGTTTGGGTAGAGACTCAATATATCCATCTGCAGTGTGACTTCAATCGACCGGCATGTTTGTGTGTGTGTGTGTGTGTGTGTGTGTGTGTGTGTGTCTGGGTTTCTGCGTCAGAGGGCGGGGCCTCAGGTTTGGAATCTCCCGGGTTTGCGCGTGCACGTGAATAACTTGGTTTCGTTCGTACGTCATGGCGAAACACCTAATGAATCGGTATCAAGGCGACTCGTTTGAAGCACTATGAGTCGACTCTTTTATAGATGAATCAATAGTTTTAAACACTGTATTCTTACAGATTTAAGCCTTAGCTGGATACTTCACTTCACTTAGAGCTGTGTTACACACTACATGGAGGGGAATTTTCAAAAACCCATAATATGGGCTCTTTAAGGGTCATGAAACACCAAAACACATGTTTTGAGATGTTGACGGTCATATATGTGTCCCACTTTGCTAAAAACACTATTAGGACACATATATTTCACTGAAAAGTGAAAATTGGTTGGTTTTTTTGTGATATATCAAGCAATTTTTTTCCGGTTTGAAAAGAAAAGCTGCGTCACGGCGATGAGATCATTGTGTAAATTCCAACGTGGAGACTGGCTGTCTGTACCATTAGGTACAACATGACGTCTGAGTTTTCATCATTAATTCATGAGAAAGACTTGGTTCAAACCAATCAGCGTGCTCTATTGTGAATGATGTGCAACTTCATTAATATGCATGATAGCTTCGAAGAGTTTTTACCTGTTACAGTGTTCAGGTAGACACAATGTTGTGTTGCCAACCGTAATTAATTGGGGCATCTGCTGTCTTCGTTAGTTTCAAAAACACAAATATATTTACAACTTGATAAGGCATATTTGGATATCTTTCTGTTCTTTTGATGTAAAGTAAAGCCACTGATCTGTTCAGGTCTATTGCATGCTTGGATGTTGCTTTATACGCGATTTGTACAGTTGAAGTTAATTATTAGAATTATTTGCCCCCCTGAATTATTCTTTTTTTCCATAATTTCTTAAAATGGGTTTTAAAAAAATTAAAACTGCTTTTATTTTAGCTGAAATAAAACAAATAAGTCTTTCTCCAGAACAAAAAATATTATCAGACACACTGTCAAAAATGCCCTTGCTCTGTTAAACATCGTTTGGGAAATATTTTAAAAAGAAATAAAAATGTAAAGGGGGTGAATAATTCTGACTTCAACTGTATTTCAGATGTTTGCTGAATTTTGGACTTTTGAACACGTTGACTTTTCCAAACCGCTGTAAACCTTAAAACCAATTATAAATGGAAGTCCCCTCTTCGTTACAATAAAACACTGTAGTGCTGTATTTCCTGAAAATAACACATCTCACTGTAAACATATTGCCAGCGATAAGAACTCAAAGGAAACAGTACAAAAGGGAGAGAAAGAGAAACTTCCTGTTGCCAAATTTAAGGTCTGAAAAATCGTACACAGCGGCCTTCGGTGGATTCATGAAAACAAAAACTGCAAAAAACATACCTCATGGGACATATTTGCCGCTCCCCAGAAATGTATATTGGGGTATGTTTTCAGTATGAGCCTGGGTTGTTCCTTTGGGAACCAGTTTAATTCACAGAATTTCCACAAAGTATGTTGTATACCAGGGGTGTCAAACTTAATTCCTGGAGGGCCGCAGCCCTGCACAGTTTAGTTCCAACCCTGCTCCAACACACTTACCTGTAGGTTTCAAACAAGCCTGAAGGACTCAATTAGTTTGATCAGGTGTGTTTAATTAGGGTTGGAACTAAACTGTGCAGAGCTGCGGTCCTTTTGGAACTGAGTTTGACACCTGTGCTGCATACTGTAAACTCGCAGACTTTTTTGGTCACATCCATAATGCAAGTTTATTTTCCTCATTTAAATTTTTAAAAATGTTTACAGATTGGTTAGTTGTTTTGGAAAATATAAACAGATGTTTTAGTGTAATGTGAACATACGCTTTCACTTAATGTTTTAAGTTTTTAAAGCAAATGTCACATCCATAACGCTGGATTTGCTTTCGTGTGTGTTAGACCGTAAGAAAGACCTTGTGAAGCTGCAGGCAGGAGAATACGTGTCTCTGGGAAAAGTGGAGGCGGCCCTGAAGAACTGCCCACTGGTGGACAACATCTGCGCCTATGCAAACAGGTAAAACACAATCTGCACCACACTCACAAAAACACACACAACTTATTTTACAGTCAGAAGCTAATCACATGCTCACCAATAGCCAAATGTGAAAAAAATGTGCAGTGTTTTAAACCAGGGGTGCCAAACCTTTTTGTATGAAGGGCCAAAAACTAAATATCCTTAAGAGCCATTGGCCAAAGGTAAGTATAGCAAACTATATACCTAATTTATTTCATAATATTTCAAAATAAATAGAAAATATCACTTTAAATTTATATAATGCAGTATCACTTTTAAAATTATAACATCTAGCAATAAAAACATAAACAGTCACATTTATAAAACAGTGAAGTTCAATGCTGAATACACAGGTCAAGCTAAATCTGCCTTTGCCATGATTTGCTCACCAAAGTCTTTGCATTGTCAGGTGACAGTATTTACATTTAAACTAAATCTGAATAATTTACACCCTTTAATTCATGCTTTTTATTTCAGTTAGCTTTTAACAAAAACAAACAAACAAAGGGTTAAATAAAATTTAAATTGACAATCTCTAAACCATCCCCATTATTCTCAGATGGGATGACAGGCCAAATCAAAGGTTACTACGGGCCACAGGCCCTAGTTTAGGCATCTCTGTTTTAAAAGCATTCTAACAATCCCTGAGTACGCATTGTAAGCATGATTATTAAATTGTAAGTTTTAGATAGCTTTTTTTTTGGAAAATACAATAAAGACATAAATTCTACAGAAAATCGTTCAATTGAAGAAGATTAGACAAAATTAGATCCAAATTCGATTTTTTTTACATATTGTAGTTATTATTATTATTATTATTAATAATAATAATATTAATATTATTATTAATATTTTTTATATTGTATCTTTTTCATTGATAATTTTTTTTGTTTACATGTTTGTTGGACCAAATTTGTGTTTGTTTATGTGTTTGAATATAAAAAATAAATACATAAAAGTTATTTAAAAAATGCACCAAATTATTAATAAAAATTTTTCATTAAAATATTAATAAAAAATGTTCACTTAAAATATTAATTAAAAATGTTAATAAAATATTAATTAAAAATGTTAATAAAAATATTAATTAAAATATGAATAAAAATAGTCATTAAAATATTCATTAAATAGCCATTAAAATATTCATTAAAAATATTAATAAAAATATTAATTGAAATATTCATAAAAAAATGAATAACATTTATATATATATATATCTACATACACACACAAAAGTTTCCTGAGGCCAATACGGTGGATCAGTGGTTAGCACTCACAGCCTCACAGCAAGGACCCCTGATGAATAAAGGGACTAAAAAATAATGCAAAATAAATAAATAAAAATAAAATAATGCACATTAACTTTACATTATTACAAAAGTGTGTATGTGTGATTCAGAATAAAATGCACAAAAACATTTTCAAAAATGTAATTAAATGATTTATTTTGAGTTATGCTGCGCTCACACATGAGCTTGTGCTTGTGAAATTCTGTAGTACATTGCTGTGAAAATAGATAAACCAACATGATTAGACGTTGATAAAGCGAGCGATCGCTTCATATCTCCAAACATTCTGTACAGAGAGGTTATGTTTTGATCTTCTGTTGGTCTCACACAGTCACATGATGCGATTTCGCAGGTCAGAGTTTACAAAGCTTGAACTTTCTAACGCAGCAACATGCTAAACTTTTCGCACAAGCTTATGTTTCCGATGTCCTGACATTTTATCCCACCAATCAAATTATGCTGCCAACACTGTATTTGAATGGTTCTGAGGTTGGGGTTTGGGATTAGGTAGGTTAGGGCGATATTACAGCTTCATATCACACTACTCCACATTAAAATCTGCTACACTGGTAGCAAAATCTGATGGGTAGCATATTGCGTCATCAAAATATGCTACCTACTTTTTTTAAATGGGAGGTAGGACAAATCGACAGAACACCGGCCTGTGAGGAAGTCTATGGAGCAAAAAGTGCAGTGTGACCACAGCTTTAGTCCAACTATTTTTTATCTTAGATCAACCAAACCCTATTAAAGCACATTTATACTCCACACTCCCACCCACAAGTAATAAGTCCCTCCACTTGATATTTTTCAGTGACGAGTCTTACGTGATTGGCTTTGTGGTGCCCAATCAGAAGCAGCTCCTGGCTCTGGCGGAGAGGAAACGTGTCAGAGGTTTGTGGGAGGAGCTTTGCAACAACCCTGTCATCGAGGAGGCGGTGCTTACAGTCCTGACAGAAGCAGCACTGACAGGTGAAACACAATCTGACCAATCACACGCTATTTGTAGTATTTGTGCAGTATTGCATTGCTTTCAGTGGTACAAACGGTCAAACGGTACTTGTAATAATATACAGTTGAAGTCAGAATTATTAGCCCCCCTGAATTAATAGCCCCCATGTATATTTATTTCCCCAATTTCTAACCATAATAGTTTTAATAACTCATTTCTTAAGAACTGATTTCTTTTATTTTTGCCATGATGACGGCACAAAATATTTTACTAGATATTTTAGGACACTAGTATTGAGATTAATGTGACATTTAAATGCTTAAAAGTTAGTGTATAATTGTGGTTTATTCTATAGACAATGGAAAACAAATATTGCTTAAGGGGGCTAATATTACTGACCTTAAAATTGTTAAAAAAAATTTTAAAAATGTTTTTATTCTAGCCTAAATAAAACAAATAAGACATTCTCCAGAAGAAAAAATATTATAGGAAATACAGTGAAAAATTCCTAAATCTGTTTAACATCATTTGGGAAATATTTGACAAAGAAAATTCAGAGGAGGGCGAATAATTCTGACTTCAGCTGTACATCAGGGCTTCCCAAATTGAGGACGTCATCTAAGATTTGTGCATTGGTAAACTGTGATTATTACGCAATTATATCAAATGTCAAAATAAAATAATAAAAGGAGCTTAACATTAATAGTTGAATATATAAACAAAAGGCTACAAAAAATAGGTTAAATTAAAAACACAAAGTTTTTAGTCAAAATACCAAAAACCAAATAAAAGCTGTAGTATTTAAGTGACTAATTTGAAATAAATATCTGCAGAGTTGTTGATAAAAAATAATATTTAATAATATATATAAGTACAATGGTAATTTAAAACATTTCTGTCTAATTTATGTCTTCACTTAATATAGGTTAAGATGCTAAGTCCAGATTTTAAATCAAAATAAAACATGCACTTACTAATTAAATATGTATTTCACTTGCATGTCAGGAACCATTAAAGGGGCAGTTCACTCAAAAATGTAAAATCTGGAATTATTTACTCAGGCGGCACGGTGGTTCAGGGGTTAGCACTGCTGCCTCACAGCAAGAAGGTCACTGGTTCGAGTCTCGGCTGGGTCAATTGGCATTTCTGTGTGAAGTTTGCATGTTCTCCCTGTTGTGGCGTGAGTTTCGTCTGGGTGCTTCGTTTTCCCCCACAGTCCAAACACATGCGCTATTCAGCTTATTCTGTGGGTATGAGTGGCCGCAGCCATTGAAATCTTTTTGGCTCGAGACTTCCGGTCTCATTCACTTCCATTCATTTTTAGACGTTAAAAACAGCTAGTATATTATTCTACTTTGTCTGTAAAATCATGAAAACACTTGCGTGTAGTTTTAACGGTTTTCTGCCGTTTATTATCCCTAGTCTTTTCTCCCATAGACAGCTGAGTCGGAAGTTTTAAAACAATCGCAAAAAACGAGCGCACTTCCGCGTCGAAGAATAAGATCAATAGGTGAAATGGGTAAACTAAATTGGCCCGTGTGTGTGTGTGAATGTGAAAATTTAAGGGTGTTTCCCAGTACAGGGTTGTGGCTGGAAGGGCATTCGCTGCATAAAACATATGCTGGACTTGTTGGTGGTTCATTCCACTGTGGTGACCCCTTATATATAAAGGACTAAGGTGAAGAAAAATGAATTAATGAACCATTTACTCATCCTTTACTTGTTTCAAACCTTTATGAGTTTCATTCTTCTGTTAAAGAAGATATTTTAAAGAATGCTGAAAACCATTGACGTCCATAGTATCAGTTTTTCCAATGTAAGTCAATGGTTACAGGCTTTCAGCATTCTTCAAAATATGTTCTTTGGTGTTCAACAGAAGAAAGGAACTCATAAAGGTTTGTAACCTCTTAAGGATGAATAAATAGTGAGTAATTTTACATTTTTGGGTGAACTATCCCTTTAATTGTGTATATAGAAGTGTTTCATTAAATTCTATAAACATGACCAATGTCACAGCATGCTGATAAAGTTTTAGGAGCTCCAGCTATTTGTTGTTCTTCCTGTTTCACCACTGTATATAACCATCTGTGATTATGATTCATTTCCTGCTGCTGTGTGTATTTAACAGCCCAGCTAGAAAGATTCGAGATTCCCCGGAAGATCCGCTTGAGCGTTGAGCCCTGGACCCCAGACACCGGCCTGGTTACAGACTCTTTCAAACTCAAGAGAAAGGAGCTAAAAACTCACTACCAGAACGACATCGAGAGGATGTACGGAGCCAAGTAAGAGGCAAATCACGGGACAGGAAGGCAAGAAAAAGTAACTGATCTCATTACAGCAACATCCAATCAGGATGGAGATTTCCAGTGGACGCTGCAGACCTGAACACTGATCATTTGGAGATGTTTACACACAACTGAGTGGTGTTTTTGTGTGATATCAGAAAATGGTACTAAAACACTAAAGCAGTACTTAAAGGAATAGTTCACCCCAAAATGACTCTCATTTAAGGCATCTGTAAACAGTTGAAGTCAAAATTATTAGCCCTCCAGTCAATTCTTTTTCAAATATTTCTCAAATAATAATTAACAGATTTAGGAATTTTTCACAGTATTTCCGATAATATTTTTTCTTCTGGAAAAAGTCTTATTTGTTTTATTTTGTCTAGAATAAAACCAGTTTTAATGTTTGTTTAATTATTTTAAGGTCAATATTATTAGCCCCCTTAAGCTATATTTGTTTTCGATTGTCTACAGCAGGGTTTCTCAAACTTTTTAGCCCGAGGCCCCTAAAATAATAATGCCAGTGACTCGTGACTCCCAAATTCCTCAGAGGTGGTTATAAATATACAAACATCGTGCACACAACAATAGTCCTATATAAACGCAAGCATATTGACAACACAAAAACTGCAACAGTCCAACAACCATATGACTTGTGTAGTCATTTATTAATTTGTTTAATAACCTCAACTAATAAGACTGGACCCAATGTTTTCAGCACAAGTCTATTCTTGGTTTAATTTTGGAGACCGCCACTCAGCGATCATCTTCAATATTCAGTTGTTGCCTGTATTAAATTTTAATCTATTTGATGCCATAAAGGTGTCTAAGTTTAACCTGGTGTTATAAAATCAGTCTGCTGCTTTTCATTTGCATGTTGTTGTTGTTGTTGTTTTACTATTAAAAAAATACTATTTTTATCTTCTGTGGATTATGCCTAAAATATTGTAATTCTAATAGTTTATTAAAATTGATTTGACTTTTGGAAATCTGTCATTGTCCTGTGATCCCCACTTTGGGAACCACTGGTCTACAAAACAAACCACTGTTATACAATGACTTGCCTAATGAACCTAGTTGCACCTTTAAATGTCACTTTAAACTGAATATTAGTTTTCTTGAAAAATATCGTCAAATATTATGTGCTGTCATCATGACAAAGAAAAAAGAAATCAGTTCTTTTCGTTAAAAATAAATGTGGGGGAAAATTACGGGGGGCTAATAATTCTGACTTCAACTGTTTATAAGTTGTTTTACATTTTATCCTGGCTCTTCAATCCTGTATAGTGGTGTTGGGTTGTGGCCCTTTTTGATTTGAAGCTTTAAAAAGTGCATAAATCTAACCCATACGCCATCAGGGGGTTAACGCATGTCTTAAACAGTGTGCCGATGTGTTTTTTAACACAAATAATTTTGTATTTTAATTATAAACTCAAAATTTGACTGTTTTCATTAACGGGTGCCTATTATGCCCCTTGTTTACAAGCTGTATCTGATGTCCCTAGAGTGTGTAGCTAAGGGCGTACTCATCCGAACAATGCCCAGGCCCGTTTCCTGGATCGTTTGAGAAGTGTGAGTGCTCTGAATCGGGCTCAAGCACGGTTCAGTTGGCCGGGCCTGGCCCGGTTGGAAGAAGTGCGCTAGAGCGCAGTTCACTTGGGCTCAAGTGCGGTAAGCTTGTAGTGTGAGTGCAAAGTGCGCCTGAGCCCGAAACTGAAGACGAGACGTGACTTTTACAGGACTGTTTGATATGGATTTATTAATCATTCTTACTGTTCAATGAATGCAAACTGTCGTAGATTAAAGACGCAAACCTTTCACTGCGTGACTGTTGCACCTTCAGCAAACCTCCTAATTCCTGCAGCACAAGGACTTTATGATTGTTTATTAGCATCAAAAGTGCACTGAAAAAATTTATGTCTGCAATATTGTTGCAAATAATTTATATGGGTTGAATTTATTTATAATAAATTAAGTTTAGTAATGTTCAACTTAATCTGTTTGTTTAAATCCAACCCAAATAAATTGTTTACAGCCACTTAACGTAAAATAATTTAGTAAATCCAAGGAATCAACTTTGAATAATTTTTTTCAGTGTCTTTTTTCAGCGGATCTGTTTGGCGAAATATTTGACTGCGTGTCACTGCATATCAAGTGACTAAAATGATATAACTAAAGAAATCTCCACTGTGCTGAGCGAGAGCGCTTACTGAACAGCGCATCATCGATAACATAAGCGTGCCCAGGCCCGAATGTAATGTGAGTGCAGGCTGTCGGGGGAGACAGGAGGGAGGACAAGCGTGCTTCAGCTCGGTTGAAGGCAACTGTACATAATGTGAGTACATCCTAAAGTTTAAGCTTAAGGGTTGGTTTGGTGTGACGTTAGCGATCTTATAAGTAAACACAGGCGGGGTGTGGGGCAGGGTGGTGGGGGTATGGGTTGGTAGCGATCTAGTAAGTAAAGACCGGGAGGGGGTGGAGGGATATGGTGGATCTCTGGGCCCACTGCAACCCGTTACTGAGCCCTTTAATTACCCTGTGTACTGTACTCTCTCACCGGTTCCTCACAATAACTATGCCACTGGGTAAACATAAAAGGTAGATATTAATACTTTTTGTTTGGGTTGGGGAAAATATACTCCACATATAACGTTTTATTACTCTTTAAAACTGCCTCTTTTAGGCTTTGATCCAAATTGTGCCATTTAGATGACTGTGGGTTTAAATTCAAATGAGATCATTTAAAACATGACAGAAGAACCATATAATGACTAATAGTGAGTAAATATGGGCTATTTTTAATTTTGGAGGTGAACTATTCCTTTAAAGCTGGCAAAAGTGATGCATGCATGCTTTCCAAAACCCCAAATGAATAACTAATGAGAGGAAAAAAAATCAGTAAATGGCTGTCAACTCATACCTGCCAACACTCCCGTTTTTCCTGGGAGTCTCCCATATTTCAGACCCATCTCCCGCCACCCTCCCGTTTTGTTATTTCTCATGGAAAACTCCCGTAATATTAACCATACCAGCATTTTGGTACAGTCTGTGTAACCCCATGGTCACCAGCATTGGTATGGGATCCGATAGCAGCGGCTGCCCGAAACATGCTTCATAGCACAGTTACTAACACCAGAGTAACCGTTCTCAACAGTGTAATTCAGACACCTCACCCCGAGCCTAACCCCCATGGTCTTCTGGATTTTCAGGGACAAATGTTGGCAGGTATGGTCAACTTGCACATAAATTATGCATTTATTATCCTTTATGTTGGACCTTCAGGTAAACACCTCAGTCAATCCACATAACATCTAACCTAGTGGTTAGCGCACCAACATATGGTGCAATAGCACGTCAGGGCGTCACGAGTTCGAATCCCAGCTCGATGACATTTCCCTACCCTACCCCTCTCTCTCTCTCTCTCCCACTTCGCTTCCTGTCTCAATACTGTCCTATATAATAAAGGCCAAAAATAAATCTTTAAAAAAAAAAACTGTGAGATTTTGTTTTAAATACGTCCTATAATGAAATAAAATGTAATTATTTCTGAATGACAAAAATCAGTGATTGCAAACATCCCTGGCATGTGATTATTATTTTTTTTCCCCCCTCAGGAATTTTTTTTCTGCATGTTATTCCCATCATTACATCATTTTCATCAGCTTTAAAACTAAGGTTTAGTTTTAAATACTTCCTATATTGCCTTAAAATGCCAAACTCTAGCAAAGTCTTCCTCTGTGTCACAATCAAGTGTCCCAATTCTTGTTCTGCCCTGTACACAAACAGTGCATTATGGGATGTTTTCCTAGGCTTAAGTTCTCTTTCAAATCAATATATAACCGGCGGCTCTCCTAATGAGACTCTTCCAGTGTTTACATGAGTCCAAACACATCTGGAATCATCTTAAAGCCATTATTTGATTCTTTTAAAGGGATAGTTCACCCAAAAATGAATGTGTCTGATTAACACAAAAGAAGATCCTTTGAAAAATGCTGGAAAACTAGTAATCATTGACTTTTCCTACTATAGAAGTCAATGGTTACATGTTTTCAGCTTTCTTCAAACTATCTTCTTTTATGTTTAACAGAAAAAAACGCTTAATGGAAGAGTAATTAGTGAGTAAATTTTAATTTGTGTGTGAACTATCTCTTTAATCTTACCTACTTTCCCTAGTGTAATGCTGTCAGACGGTGTGAATATTAACCAACAATCTGAAAAATCAGATGTCTTTAAGCTTATATTAAATTATTGTTACAAGGGTTCGCTTAATTTAATGATGAGAACGTGCTTCAACCGTTGGATGATTTGGATTTGTGTGCCGGGACTGGAATGTTCCTGTTGTGTGACTGTAAATCCTGCTGGACAGGATCATACATCTAGAATAAGTCTCCTAATATAAACTCTTCAACCAGGTCCAATAAACATTTTGATTCATTTCAGGGAGGTTTTCCACTATTTGTCTATAAAGACACGCTGACGTCTGCTCAGATCGTTTTGAGAGCCGGTTTACACATGTAGGAGTAAAGAGAACAGATAAAAATGGAGCACCTAAACTCTTATAACATTTACATTTATCATTTAACTACACCATTTTGAGAGGAAAACTCTAGTTTCTCTATTGTTGACTATTCTACATCAGCCTAAATAAATTGAAAAACGTTTTAACCTAAAACCTGGCTGTGGTATTTTATATAGTGATCAGTCACTTGACTTTACTTAAAGGGGTGTTAATAAAACTGTCATGATACCTTTATGATTACAACAACTCAAGGTCATTCTAAAAACATACCGCTATATACATTTCTGGAGAGCGCCAAATATGTCACAGGAGGTACGTTTTTTTTTTTTTTGCGAATCCACTAGAGGCTGCTCTGTACGCTTTTTCAGATCTCATATTTCTTTTGCGAGTGCAATTTTCTCCTGCTCTTCTTGCGTATACCCACCAGAAGCTACTAACGACT
>NC_141035.1:45855000-45885000 GCF_052040795.2 Danio rerio
AGTTTACGTCTCACAGTTCAAACTTTTTTCTTGAAATTTTAAGTTTACATCTTGCAATTCTGACGTTTTTTTTTTCTTGAAATTTTAAGTTTACATCTTGCAATGCTGACTTTTTTTTCATAGAGATTTCGAGTTTACGTCTTGTAATTTTAACTTTATTTTCATGGAATTTGCAATACTGACTTTTTTCTTGAAATGTTGAGTTTATATCACGCAATTCTAATTTTTCCTTGGAAATCGGACTTTTATTTATTTATGTATTTTTTTCCCTCAGAATTTCAAGTTTATGTCTCGCAATTCTGACTTCTTTTCTTGTAATTTCGAGTTTACATTTTGCAATTTTGACTTCTTTTTTTTTATTATAGAATTTACATCTCTCAATTCTGATATTTTAAAAGGAAGTTTGCATGTTTTGATTAAAACTTTTTTCTGTTTATTACATCTTGCAATTCTGACTTGTCTCCCTCTGAATTCTGTGTGCACATCTTGAATTTCATCTTGCAAAAGTTACTTCTGTCTTTGAGTTTGTATTATGTTTCTGAATTTGTTGTAAGGAATTCCAGGTTCACATCTCACAATTCAAACTTCTTTAAGACACTTTTTTCATAATTCCGAGTTTAAGTGAAGTTTATTCATAAACTAATTTCGAGAGGATCACGTGCTTATGATTTATCACGGCCAGTCTCGCATTTGCTAATCACTAATCTTCCAATCATATGAGCCCTAAGCCACTATAAATAGCCTCAGTTTTCAGTTCACTTTATCTTCGTTTGGAAGAAACCCCCCTCCTCCCCTATTCTCCTCCTTTACCTGTGATTGGGCGGCACGGCGGTCCAGTGGTTAGCACTGCGAGCCACTCAGCAAGAATACTGCCAGCCCTAGTTCCATAGGACCGGTGGGTGTTTCTGTGGGGAGTTTGTATGCCCTCCCCGTGTCCGCGTGGGTTTTCCCCGGGTTCTCCGGTTTCCTCCCACCATCCAAAGACATTCAACATACATAACAATCAAGCTTGTCTAATCCCTTACGTTCCCTTAGCTACAGCAGCAGGGGAGTTCTGAGATCCACCGAGCTCGGGCTCCCTTCTTGCTCTGCCAACGGGAGGAAGCCCCAGGCTCGAGGAGCCCTTGAGCTCGGGGCTCTCTCCCGGGACAGCATGCCAAATAAGCTTTGTAAATCATCAGCTAAGTGTGAACTCTTGAAATCTTACATTTTTGACAATTTTTGTTCCCCACTGAATCTGATCTTAAATCACTTTGTTTTCTCAAAATTGCCATCTAAAATTTTTGACTTACATTTAAGGTAAACATTCATTCATTCATTTTCCTTATTTATCAGTGGTATGAAACTATATGTTTTACACAGCGGAGGCCCATCCAGCTGCAATCCAGTAATGGAAAATACCCATACACACTCCTTCACACACTACAGCCAATTTAGTTTATTCAATTCCCCCATAGCGCATGTGTTTGGCCTGTGGGGGAAAGCGGAGCACCCGAAGGAAACCCACGCCAACATGGGGAGAACATGCAAACTCCACACAGAAATGCCAACTGGCCCTGCCAAGATTCGAACCAGCGACCTTCTTGCTGTGAGGTGACAGTGCTAACCACTGAGCCATCGTGCTGCCCCATATAAGGTAAATATAAATATATTAATTGTCAGTTTGCAGTTGCACATTTACATTTACTTTGCTCAGCAATGACTAACTTCAGCTCCACTGTGCAAATACTCAAGTTTCTAAAGAATAAAGCTGAAGTTTGATCTTGACCAGAACATATGTCTGAAAGTCTGCTATACCCTTTTATAGAAATGCAGATAACACAAACATCCCCATAGAGACTTCTGATTGGAAAACGTCCAGGAATTGAGTGTAATAATGCTGATGATGTTCCTCTGATTCAGCCCATAATGCCGTTGTGTCTGTAATGTGGTCTCAGACAGGGAACTGCCCCAGATTTAATCAGATTGCGTCAGTTTCTCTGATACTCGAGTCTAATTGTCAGGTGTGGTCCAGCATCGGTTTGCACGTTCTGGCTCACGCTGCACCTTTCCATCATGCATCACTTCCAGACAGAAGACGCTGGCATTGATAACAAGCTTTCAATGCTGACGTAAACCAGACCAGGATGCTTGGAAAATGACGTCGGTGGGGTTGTAAAGTACAGCTTAAACTTGCTTATTCAAATATTTGGGGTGGCATTAATGGCAATATGCATTTGATGAACAACGCTAAATTTAAATAGTAATTGTATTGTTCAAACAAAAAAAGTAATGTTGTTGTAGGTTCAGAAGGTTTATAATATATTTAATTATAATAATTTTATAATCTTAAATCATACAAAATTATGTCTTTTATGTCAGTTTTATGTCACTTTAACTTGTTTTGTTCATTTTCAGCCTCAGAATGGTCATTAAGTTTAAGAAAAACAAGAAATCTTGTGTCTGCCACATGAAAAAATAATTTAAGTTTATATGCTACAATTTCTTTGCTTTTTGTTATAGTATAAACTTACAAATCTAAGAAGAAAATCTAATATGTCGCATCTACCAAGTACTAAACATGCAATTTTGACTTTATCTGAACATTTTTAATGATGTTAATTGTGATATAAATCTAAATATATCTGAGATTTTTTTCTCTCTGACCTTTTTTCATTATTCTGAGAGGTAAAAGAATTGGAATTTACTCAATTTGCACTTTTTAGTTAGTAGGTTGGTGGATTTTCTTTCCTGGATTAAATATAATGCTTTGACCATTTGGTTCGTTCCAATTCAATTTATACATGCAGAATATTTACACTACCTGACAAAAGTCTTGTCGCCTACCGGAGTTTTAGGAATAACAACTAATAACTTGACTTCTAGTTGATTATTTGGTATGAGAAGTGGCTTATATGAAAGGCAAAGGCCTCTAGATTACGCTTATTTTACCACAAGATAATATGATCATGCCTTAATTTTTAATTATTTAATTAGGACTGTAAGGTCTGACTTTGCTTAGACAAAAGTCTTGTCACTTAACAGAAATAATATCCAGTATAGAATATAAAGTCATGCTGCAGTGGAGACAGATACTGTGTCTGACTCCATCATGAGCTTGAAGGACTGCATCCACACATCTCTGCAGTGACTCAAATCACTGATTAATAAAGTCATCTGGAATGGCAAAGAAAGCGTTCTTGCAGGATTCCCAGACAGGGTTCACACACATTTAAATTACAAAAAAAATCAATGACTTTTTCAGGACTTTTAAGTAAATTTTTATGATGAATGTTTCATGTAATGTCTACGTATACGTGGGAAATCATATGAATAACAAAGAACGTTTACATTTATTACAGCATATCATAAAACATGCTACAATCTCTTTAGTTATATTTTATAGTTATATATATAGTTATATATCTTTAGAGCATATTTTTGGCCAAAAAAAAGAAGTAAAAACATCTAACCTCCATTCCAGTTTACAGATATTTGTCAAACTAATTTTAGACAATGTTAATAGTTTGTTAAACTAGTAATAGTAGGTAAAACTACTTCTATTGTAAAGCTGCGATCACATTGCACTTTAGCTCCATAGACTTCCATTCATTGGCATGCGAATGTGGCAGACCAGAAACGGAAGCATGTGTGACAGGTTTGGCATTTCACTGGAAAGTTCAAGCTTTGTGAATACATACCTGTGAAATCGCATCAAGTGATTGCGCTAGACAGACAGAAGATAATTTAAAATAAAACATTTAAAATATGGAGCAATCGCTCACTTTGATTAACGTCTAATATTGTTTAATACCAGCCCTTTTACAGCGCCATAAAATAGAATTTTGCAAGCACAAGCTCTAGTGTGACAAAAAGGTCTGCTTAATGATTAAATGTAAATGTAATTTCCATGTCTTTTCCAAAACCTTGTGGGTTTTTCTGTTTTTCCAAAACTTTTCCTGGCCTGGAAAATGACAAAATTCCATGACTTTTCCAGGTTTTCCATGACCGAATGAACCCTTCCAGAGTTCATCAAGACTCATGTATTCATCTTCAACGCCTCCTCCTTCATCTTACCCCAGACATGCTCAATAATATTCATGTCTGGAGACTGGGCTGGCCAATCCTAGAGCACCTTGGCCTTCTTTGCTTTCAGGTGCTTTGATGTGGAGGCTGAAGTATTCGCCCTCTCCTGTGGTTTGTAATGTAATGGGCAGCACAAATGTCTTGATACCTCAGGTTGTTGATGTTGCCATCCACTTTCTCACACACCTCCATACTGAATGTAACCCCAAACCATGATTTTTCCGTCACCAAACTTGACTGATTTCTGTTCGAATCTTAGGTCCATGCAGGTTCCAGTAGGTCTTCTGCAGTATTTGTGATGATTGGGATGCAGTTCAACAGATGATTCATCAGAATTCATTCCTTCTGCCACTTTTCCAAATGTATACACTACTAATATTACTGTTTTATATGTTTGTTTTTCTTAAACGAATTCCTTTCCTTCGACAATCTTACCACTTTTTTTATGGTTATTCTTTTTTTTTTCTACATGAAAATTTTTGAAATTTAAAAACGGTCTTAACTTTTTATTAAGTGACCATAATATGCGTGCCTAATATGAATTCTGAGTAAATCCTTTTCAGCTGAGCCATTTCTTAAAGACAGCATGATTTATATTTCTGCAAAGCATTCCTCTGGTTTTTCTGAGGGCGAGCTGTTCTGCAGCGGAAGAGGCTTTCCTAAAGCGGCCCTGTCTGGTTCTGTTGTGATAAATGAGCAGATTTGGCAGCTCTGCGCACTTGGACTCCATTAAACGTCATCAGCATTGTGACTGAGCTCTGGCCGAGGAGGGACGTGAGGATCTCGACTCCCTCAACCTCTGTCACAGATCCCGCTGGCGCGTGTCCACGTCTGAGAGACACTATTTAAACAGCACTCGCATGACATACCCTTACAGTCCAGAGAGAGAAGCGGGAGACAGACTGACGCGTCCAGGGTGAAACATCCCGGTGAGTAAATACTGCTGCTCCGTGGAGTCTCACGACACTTTACACTCAAAGGAAAAGGTTTGTGTTGTTTGTAAAGACTACTTTATTGAAATGAACTGAAACAACACAATTCTTGAGATTTTTTTCAGGACAACTTTTTGCTGCTTTTTCAATCTACTTCAATTTGTTCACTTAGTTCATGTTGGACTAACATGAATGAATTGTGTGGAACCCTGAATATTTTTTTTATTTACAGTGTATAATACCTCATATTTTACCATTGATCAGTATATATGTATGTTTAAAATATGTAAGTATGTGCACTTACAAACATGTCTATGGATTTTCAATAATGTCTTAATGTGAACGTTTATTTAGTCTAAGAACTCTGCAATGCTATTTTGCACTACCCTCAAAAAAGTTTGTTTGCTGTTTGTTTAAACCACTTATTTAAAATGAGCTGAAACAACACAATTCGTGATTTATTTGGGATGACTTAATTATTTCTATACATTTTGGGTGTTAAAAAATAAATAAATAAACAGACCCGACTCTAGGGTTCATAAAAGTGAATTTTAATTGTCGAGTGTTTTATTTATGTTACATCCTTGACCCTAGACCAGGGTTGTAACACATGTTCAATCAACTTAAATGAATGAACTTAATCGATTTGTGTTGAATATTGTGCATTTTTATTTACAGTGTATAATACTTCATTTTACCACTGATCTGTAAATATGTAGGTTGTGCAAACTTAAAACAGTAACTTAAAAAACTTAAAAAACCATTTTCAATAGTCTTAATGTGCAAGTTTATTAAATCTATTAATTGCGTAATGTTATTTTGCACTCATATTTTTGCACTCTAGAAATTACTAGAATTGCTAGTAATTATCACAAAAATGAAGCAACAGTTAACACTGAATTAAAGACAGACTGACGCGTCCAGGGTGAAGCATCTGAATACTGCTGTGGAGTCTCGCGACACTTTACATACACACAAAAAAGATGCTTTTCCAAACTACTTATTTAAAATGAGCTGAAGATTTTTTTTTTCAGGACAACTTAATTGATTCATGTTCAACCCACTTTAATTTCGTTTTTATTTACAGTGTATAATACTTCATATTTTACCACCAATATGTAAAATATGTAGGTTGTGCATTTACAAACTTAAATAGCCTACACTGTAGCAGTCAACTTTATCAAATGAAATGAGTGTAGTTAACTCAATATTTACTGAAAGTTAATTCTACTTATTTGAAAAGAGTTTTGAACTCCGTGTTGAAGTTAATGAGTTAAATAAATACCTCTTTACTTCAGCTTAAATAGAGTAAGTTCACTGTACTTATATGGATTAGTTTTTTTAACTCAAATGGTTTGTTGCAATCGGTTGGAAGAATTGAGTTCTCTTCATTTACCGGGTTTTACTGTGCTCAAATTGCTTCTTTTACTCAAATGGGATAAGTTCACAGTACTCATTGGGATTAGATTTTGAATGTAAAGTGTTTGTTGCAATCGGTTTCCTCAAATGGTTTGTGTTATCTTAACTTATTGGGTTTTACAGTTTGCATTTTCAATAACGTCTTATTGTGCAAGTTTACTTAAACTAAGAACTGTGTAATGTTATTTCACACTATACTGTACAAATGCTGGGTTCCACATAATCCCTTCATGTTCATCCAACACAAATTAAGTTAACAATCGTTTTTATAAATTTAAGTGCCCCAAAAAACTTTTTAGAAAATTGTGTTGATTTAACTTATTTTAAATAAGTAGTTTGTACTAGCAGTAAAAGTCCCTTTTTGAATGTAGAAATGAGCGCAAACAACACAATTCTTGAGATTTTTGGGGGCTGACCTAATTATTTTGTTCAATCAACTAAACAAATTTAAGTGAACTTAATCGAATTGTGCATGAATTGTGTGTGTTTTTATTTACAGTGTATAACACTTTGTATAATAACACTAATCTGTAAATATGTAGGATGCATTTACAAACTTAAATAGGCTACACTGCAAAACCCAACAGTCAACTTTATCAAATAAAATGAGTGTAGTTAACTCAAAATTTACTAAAAAGTTAATTCTACTCATTTGAAAAGAGTTTTGATCCGTGTTGAAGGTAATGAGTTAAATAAATACCTCATTACTTCAACTTAAATAGAGTAAGTTCACAGTACTTATATAGATTAGTTTTTTCAACTCAACTGGTTTGTTGCAATCAGTTGGATAATTTGAGTTCTTTTTATCAGGTTTTACTGTGCTCAAATTGCTTCTTTTACTCAAATGGGTTAAGTTCACAGTACACATTGGGATTAGTTTTTAAATTTAAAGGGTTTGTTGCAATCAGTTTCCTCAAATGGTTTGAGTTATCTTAACGTATTGGGTTTTACAGTCTGCATTTTCAATAAAGTCTTATTGTGCAAGTTATATTTCGCACTATACTGTACAAATGCTGGGTTCCACATATACCCTTCAAGTTCATCCGACTCAAATTAAGTTAATTTAATTGCTTTTATAAATTTAAGTGCCCCGAAAAACTTTTAAAAATTATGTTGATTTAACTTATTTTAAATAAGTAGTTTGTACTAGCAGTAAAAAATATATATTTTTTTTTAATGTACAAATGAGCGGAAACAACACAATTCTTGAGATTTTTGGGGGCTGACCTAATTATTTTGTTCAATCAACTAAACAAATTTAAGTGACCTTAATCGAATTGTGCATGAATTGTGCGTGTTTTTATTTACAGTGTTTAATACTTGTATATTACCACTGATCTGTAAATATGTAGGATGTGCACTTACAAACATTTATGTTTGCTGTTTGTTTAAACTACTTATTTGAAATGAGCTAAAACAACACAATTCTTGATTTTTTAGGGATGACTTAATTATTTTATGTTCAATCAATTTTACAAATTTAGGTGAACTTAATCGATTTGTGTTGGGAAAACATTATAAAATTGTGTGCATTTTTTATTTTCAGTGTATAATACCACAGATCTGTAAATATGTCGATTGTGCACTTACAAACAAATAGTCTATGCATTTTCGATAATGTCTTAATGTGCATGTTTATTTAATCTAAGAATTTCATGTTTTTTCTACTTATATTTTTGCACACTAGAAATTGCTAAAATTGCTAGTAATTATCGCAAAATGAAGCAACAGTTAACACTGAATTATAAAAAATAAAGTACAAAGAGTGAAAGTATTCTTGAAAACTAATCTTTTTATTTTGTTGTGTATGTTTTATTTATGTTTGTTTGTGTTTTTTACTTTGTGTTTAAAATTGCAGATTTTATAGTTATAAAGCTATGAAAATTAAGAGGATGAATGAATTTACCGAATTTATTAGCTATGTTTTAAGTAAAATGTTAATATATAAAGGTGAGGACATTTCTTCCAATGTTTTCAAATTAAAATATTGAGTTTTCTGTTGTTTATAGAAAATGAAATTTATCAGAACAACAAAAGTTTTTATTTGTTGGAATAGATAAATTAGGATTATTTCACCAAATACTGATTTCCTAAGAGTTAAGGCTAAAACCTTGCTTATTATGAAGAAATTACACAATATAAACAAATTACAAACTACTCAAAGGTCTAAATATAAATTGTAAATCCAGAAAAACAAATCATTTGAACAAGTGACTGCTCTCTTCTTTTTATAGCTTTATAAATGCGTATATTTTATATACACATTTGTAGCTAAATGTTAAACACTGGTCATATTGAAGTTAATGTTTATTAAAGGTTTAACAACAATTTTTAAGCTTTTTTTTTAGACTTTTACCTTGTTGTAATCAACTTGTTTACTTGATAATCTTTTATACTTCATTCAAACTCTTTTTAAAACTCTTGTGTTATCATTCCACAGGTAACAGTTCCTGTTTCTGTCGTTATGGATTTGGCGCGCAACGCCACCGCGCTTTCATCGCCTCAGAACAGCAGAATCCCCTTATCCGGCGGAAGCGACAATAACGCATACCTGTACATCGTCATCGTGGTGTCCTTCTACGGAGTTTTCCTCATCGGGATCATGCTCGGTTATTTGCGCACCAAACGGCGCGAGAAAAGGCGCTCAAACGCGTTCACGAGGCTCCTGCACGAGGAGGAGCAGCGCGAGTGGGGCGCGCGCCAGAAAAAGCACAGTTTCAGCCTGCCTGCGTTTCCCGCGCTGCGCTCCACGCCGGTGCCTTTCATGTTGAGCAGCGGGCGCGCGCCTCTGGCATGCGCACTCTGCTCGGTGGAGCAAAGCAGCGTGAGCTCTCTCAGCTCCGGAGCGGATGTGCGTTTCGCCATAGAAGAAGAGTCAGACAGCGGCGGACATGAGGAGACACCAAAAACCGGCTCGGGATCGGAAAACAACAGCGCCGGGTCGTCAGTGGAAAACCGGCTCTGAGATTCCCGTTCCCGCCGCGAGACGTTATATCGCAACTGCAGTTCCCGCCTAAATGCAGTAATGGAGCCTTTTTCCATTTTCCATTATCACAGTTAATGTTATTACAAATTAAGCCATCTGAGGTTGGACTTAGGGACTGCTGTGATAAGAAATAAACAAAAAAGCATTTTGTACATGTTTTAAACACCTTCTTTTGTTAATTTATTGTGTAAATAACTAATAATTTGGCAGGAACTGTGATTAATTTGTTAGGAACCATGACTAAACAAACTAACAAAAGTTCTCCTGAGTGCCTTAGTGAAAAGTATGAACTCTTACGCCAGAAATATACTTTTACACAAGCGCTAACTGTAGTTCATACAGTTTTACACTGCAGTTTTTTTTCAGATCAGACCACAACAGTGTATCGTTCACAGAAATCAGTCTCTGAGGTTCCTGCCATGGCAATAGTTCCTACTGAAATGAAGAAAACGCCACAGTTAATCTTACTACAAATTAAACGTTCTGAGGTTGGTCCTAGTGACTGTTGTAATAAGAAATAAAAGTATTTTTGTACATCTTAACAACCTACTTGTGTAAATAACTCCAGTAATTTGTCGGGAATTGTGGTTACTGTTCATTTGTTAGGATCCATGGCGAAACAAACTAACAAAGTTCTCCTAAGTGCCTTGGTGGAAAGTATGAACTCTTATACCAGAAATATACTTTTACACAAGCACTAAGTGTAGTGTCTACACTGCAGTTTTTTTAGATCAGACCACAACAGTGATGGTTTATCTGCAGAAAAAATGGCTCTGAGGTTTCCTCCATGATACGTTACTATGGCAACCATAGTTCCTATTTACCACAGTTAATCCTACTACAAATTAAACATCTGTGGTTGGTCCTAGCGACTGTTGTAATAAGAAATAAACACGAGTGTTTTTATAGTTTTTTTTAAAGACCTACATGTGTAAATAACTGGTATTTTAGCAGGAACTGTGGGTACTGTTCATTTGTTAGGATTCATGGCGAAACAGCTCCTGAGTGCCTTGGTGAAAAGTATAAACTCTTAAACCAGAAACATTTACACAAACACTAAGTGTAGTACATAAAGTTCTGCGCTGTGCAGTTTTTTCAGATCAGAACACAATAGTGATGGGTTGTTTGCAGAAAAACGGTTCCCGCCGCCAGACATTACTATGGCAACCATAGTTCCTACCAAAATGCAGTTAGTACCACAGTTAATCTTACTACAAATTAAACGGTCTGTGGTTGGCCCTAGTGAATGTTGTAATATGAAATAAACAAAAGAGTGTTTTTATTAATTATTTTAAGGACCTACTTGGGTAAATAACTAGTAATTTGGCAGGAACTGTGGTTACTGTTTATTTGTTCTCCTGTTAATTCGTTAAAGTTCTACTGAGTGCCTTGGTAGAACATATGAACACTTATGCCAGAAATATACATTTACACAAGTGTACAAGCACTAACTGTAGTACTGTGCAGTTTTTTTGCCTTCACTTATGAAAATTTACCATGGTTTTGGCAAGTTGATTGATGTCTACATCCAAAGTTTTACTACAAATACGTTGGCTAAACAGGTTACTGTAGTGAAAACTATGGTTCATTTTTGGTTATTATTTAACTGTAAAATATGATTTTTTTTAATGAAAAACAATGGTTAAATTTCGTGTCCGCTTGTTTAGTCGTGACGCTTCGGTGACATATGGAATACTGTTTCTGCATCCAAGCGGCTCTTGGTTAAATTTAGAAAATATTTGTTTATGACCACTTTTTAGTCATATCAGTTTATAAAAAATTAATCACTTTCTGGCCATCGGATATTAGGCATGGATATATAGATAGATAGATAGATAGATAGATAGATAGATAGATAGATAGATAGATAGATAGATAGATAGATAGATAGATAGATAGATAGATAGATAGATAGATAGTGATCATGATTTTCGTATTACATCGCTTTGTAAAAGTTTATTATTATCATTTGATGAGTCTCCCCATACAGTTTGATATAGTGTTTGGACCCAGAAGCCGCTTTATGTGACGTCACACTTAACAAGCGGATAGGTCATGGTGGCACAAATCTAAACTAACGGCTATTTTTGACACTTTAGTGGCTAATTGTACATTTATATAATAATTTAAGATTTTTTTAAATGATGTATGAACTTCCTTGCTTCTACATGAACATCCAGCCTGATCTCACGAGAAAACGTAAGTATTTTACGTGTTGCCAGTTTAGTGGCTAATTCGTATGAGTTCAGTCGTACGAAATAGTGCGATTTTAAAAAGGAGGCATGGCACCTAACCGTCATTGGGGGATGAGCAAATCGTACTAAATTGTATGAATAAGATTGTACGAATTAGCCACTAAGTCAAAAAGTTACGAATTGCCGTAAGATTGTGTTGGAACATCACAAATAAATTCGAACAGATTAGCCACCAATTCGTCAAAACAAAAAGTTAGCAACTTATTGCTCATGTTGAGAAAAATACTAAGTACTAGCTACAGGTTCAGATGATTATCTTCAAACTGTAGTTGGTCTAAAAACTAAAACTAGAAAACCGTTGGTATCCTATAGCTCCCCCTGTGGCAACTCTCAATGTGGCACATACTTGTGATACGCTTTAGATTTGTTACATCTGGTAATGCAATGATGCACAGAATTTCTTCAAGTACTTGTGTAAACTATATTTCAGGCCTTAAATGCAATGTTCCCACTGCAGACATGGCGATAAACCTGGAAGTCACTTGAAAAATATTACTTTTTTTTACTTAAGGCCATAACATCATCCACTTAGGCGTGTAAAATGATGTAAATGTATGTAAAGTTATCTGTATATAATGGTCTATGTGCATGGGTATGTCTATTTAAGTTCTACCTTGTTTTTATATGTTACTTTGTGCAAGCTAAATAAAAATGCTCCTCCATAATGTGAAGGTTTTGTGCTCATGTTTGCATTTACTGATTGTCGCCACCTGGGGGAGATGAAGACTATACCGTTGAATCTTCATAGATGAGGATTTTTCATGTTTTATAGACCCAGGTAACTAATATGAATCTTGTAGATACTATAATATAAACAAACAACATTTAATAACTTTAAAAAGGATATAAGCATTCACAAATTAAATACTGTTTAGCACATATTCATAAAGTTGGTCAAAATTACTGGCCCTCTGGTAAAATTTTAATGTTAATATTTTAATTTTATAAGTAATAACTGTGTTTTGTTTTTTTGTTTTTTGCTGTCATGATGACAATACTTAATGAGCTTATCAGCAAATCAGCTTAACATTTAAAGGCTTAACTGGGTTAATTAGGTATGCAAGTTAAAGTAAATTGCAGTTGTGGGCTAATAATAATGACCTTATTTTTTATTATTACTTTTTTATACTGCTTTTATTGTATTAAAACTAACAAAAAAAAGTTCATAATAGTCCAAAAGGCGATGATAATAGTTAAACATGGCAGTTTTGTTTTAGGTTGCTGACGCATCATTTGCTGCTGTTTTTTCTGGCTTCTCCTTTTTCTTTTTTTTTTTTTTGCGCTTCACTCTCACGTTTGTCCCTTTCTGACAGAATCGGCTATCAAAGCGATTCAATGATCACAAGCAGGTTATTAATATGAGCTCAAGTAGTTTGTTATTTCAAATATAGACGAGATCGCGAGCTCTCCGAGAGGGGTCTGGATGCAGACCTGGTGCAGTGCAATCTGAGCTCCATCAAATGTTTTTTAATGCGCTCATCTAACCCCACCCCTAACCCTACCCGTCACAGTGACATCACTCACTCCACTGAGTGCATTGTTGTGTCTGACATTGCATTGCTAAATCTCAGCTTGCATCATAACGGCTGAATCCAGATACTATTGATCTCTCTGGACGAAGTGAAACAGCTAACACTTTTAGACGCGCTCGTAAAACAACAACAGCACACGGCAGATTTTTTTCTTCTTGGCTTTGTGGCTGTACATTAAGACGACGACAAGGTTTGCTTGAGCTCGACCATGACTTATTATATGTATATAATATTACGGCGTAACCTCTCAGCTGTGTATTTAAAACTGCGGTTCTTTTGTTTTCATTCTGGCTTGGTGCTTGAGCAAGTGACGTATCTCTGTAAGCCAATAGTGTTCAGCTGCACGTCTAGCTCCGCCTTTTGGTAACCTTATGGCCTGTTTCCACTGAGTGGTACGGTTCAGTTTGGTACGATTTTAAGGCCGTTTCCACTGTCAATAAGCGTACTGAACCAAACCGTACCCTTTCGAAAGGGTACCAAAAACGAGAAAGGGTACAAAAAGCTACACCTATCAGTGTTCGGCAGCACGTCTATGTTTATAACGGAGATGGCCTGTCTTCTATTAAACCTTGGTCCCACATTCATTTCAAAGCAGCACTACCCTGTACTAAATTGGCGGCTCTATTGGCACATTCCTTCAAATAGACAACAATAGGCTTTATCTAATGTAAATATTCATGATTGGATGTATTGGAGCAAAGTCCTTACTTCATTAAACTTTACTTATAATTTAGCCTGTAACTGTATATAATATGGGACTCAACCCCTTTTCATATAGCCTATATAAACGCAGTCATTCTGAATCTATGTGCACATAAAAAAAAAAAAAAACATTATGCGAGGCCTCCTGGCGTCATCGTAGAGATAAATATCTTTCAAGCATCCACTCCTGAAATAATCCCTCACTCTGTTATTCCCCTCGAGAATGGGCTGATGTTCACTCGGGGACAGAAGAGGCTGTGCTGCAGTCATGATTGTGTGCTTTTGCAGAGATGTGCGCGATTACAGGCGAAAATCCTTCATCACAATCATCATCATCACAGTCTTGTCCTAATGAAATCACATCACATGCATCGGTGTCACTGACCCGCTTTCCGCCCCAGGGATTGCAGTGGAAAGTTCTCGTCTGAGTGGATCCTTTCCAATCCAAATTTCCTCAGTTCATCTGATGTGAGCTGGACAGGCTGATAGGAAAGTTTTTAAAGACAAAAATATTCAGATTTATGTCACAGATGTCACCTAGAAAGTGGGTTTTGCTGCTGCTAAAAGTGGCAGAGAAAAAAAAACGTAAAAATAATAATACCTTACATTTATATAGCGCTTTTCTAGATACTAAAACCGAGTTCAGACTGCACAAATTTCAAAGTACTGTAGTTTCTTTATTGCTTTGTTTACACTGCAAGATGGATCAGCGACAGGGGGTTTCACACTGCATGACTTTACAAAAGGTAGAATCAGTGACAACTTTGTCTCAGTCTGCAAACTACATCTCTCACAACCAAACACATGCGAGAAGTAACATGGAAACAACACAAGGTCATGTAGTAGCCTACATTAACTAGGGGTGTTCCTTCAGTGCACCGCGATGTAGACGCCAACAATTGGGTATCGGTTCAGTAGTAGTCATAACCGGTGATTATGTACTGTTGTCATTTATCTCATTTGTGCTATGTCGCCGTAGCTTACTATGGCTAGGGAGGTGAGAGCGCGTATTTACAACGCTCCAACTACTTAAAAACGCAGTCACTGTGCACAATTTCACAGCGTGTGTGTTTGCTGGACTTTCAGTGACACACACAGCTGAAGGCCCTATTTCACTGCGATTAAGAGAATCAAAGTAAACTCCATTTCTCTCTCTCTCGCTGTGGCCCATTTGACCTGCTGGCGTGACTTTTCGTCCACTCTCGGCTGTTTTACAGCGATACTTCTGGATACAAACACGAGTGCGTGTCTGCAGAGTTTTCTCCACCGTGTCTATCATGGATCAGCTGTGATCGCCGCTGCCGTTAATCAGTGTCACTCATCTGGGAAGAGCACCAGCGCGCTAGAGCCAATCGCAGCCCTTTCTGTTGAGCATGTGACCAATCAAAGTGGGGTAAGAAGAGAACTTTGTAGAAAAGGCTCAGAAAGTGAGCGGGATATTTATATTTGTTTAATAAATGCTATAAATGCTGGTGTTGTTTAAAGGTACAGTTTATATATCTGGCTGTTTCTATTAAAGGACAAAATTGTGTTACAAATAGTATATAAATATATTTATAAATTTTAATACAAGAATTGCTGTGCTGTGAAGAAAATAAAAAACTGCGCATGGAAAGCATCGTCAATGCACCGTGATGCACCAAGATATCGAATTGAACCAAATCAATGTCATGATAATCGTAACCGAACCGTGAGACTAGTGTAGATTCACAGCTCTTAAATTAACTAGCCTACATAATGAAAAGAAGCCTTTAGTATTGGCTGACAGGTCCAGATGTTTAGCAGGCCAAATATCACACAGGTGTCTTTACTAGTAGCCTCTTCAGCTGCTCCAGAACGCAGCAGCATGAGTGGTCTTTAATGAACCTAAAAGAGCACATGTCACTCCGCTGCTCATCCGTTTGCACTGGCTGCCAGTTGCTGCTCGCATCAAATTCAAAGCTCTGATGTTTGCCTACAAAGCGACTTCTGGCTTGCTCCTCCTTATCTGCTCTCACTTCTGCAGATTTATGTGCCCTCCGGAAACTTGCGTTCTGTGAATGAACGTCGCATCGTGGTTCCATCCCAAAGAGGGAAGAAATCACTTTCGCGAACTCTAGCATTCAATCTGCCCAGTTGGTGGAATGAACTCCCTAACTGCATCAGAACGGCAGAGTCACTCGCTGTCTTCAACAAACGACTAAAAATCTCAACTATTTAGTCTCCACTTCACTTCCTAATCTGCAATTGCCTCTCTGGATATACCACTAACTGTGCTCAAAAAAAAAAAAAAAATTTACTAATACTTTCCTTCTTAGACTTTACAGACCTGAAACTTGCCTACCGCACTTATTCATTGTTGCTCTTATAGTTGTGTAAATTGTTCCTTGTCCTCATTTTTAAGTCGCTTTGGATAAAAGCGTCTGCTAAATGACTAAATGTAAATGTACTAGGTGATTGTTGCTCACGTAAGCGAGCACCGATTCGCCAGTAATTTCATGCAGTTGTCGACGATTTCTCAAAACCTGTCTGCGAGTCAAAATCGAGGCTAAAATCATGCAGTCTGAACTCGGCAATAGACATTCCTGGGGGGGAACCTCAACATCCACCACCAGTGTGCAGCATCCACCTGGATGTCGCAACAGCAGCCATATTGCGCCAGACCGCACACCACACACCAGCTGATTGGTGCAGAGGAGACAGAGGGATGATTTGGGGATCATTTATGATATGGGGATGGTTAGGAGGCCATGATGGACAGAGAACAGTGAGCAAATATGGCCAGGATGACAGGGTTAAACCCCTACTCTTTTTCGAAGGACATCCTGGGATTTCTAATGACCACAGAGAGTCAGGACGAAAGACTCAGGGCTTACTCACACTATGCTATCCGAACCGTGCCCAGACCCGTTTCCCAGATCGTTTAAGAAGTGTAAGTGCTCTGAATTGGGCTCAGGGGTGATTTAGTTGGCTTGCGCTAGCCAGGTTGGAAGAGCTGTGCCAGAGCGTGGCTCACTTGGGCTTGGGTGCAGTACGCTTGTGTGTGAGTGCAAAATGAGCCTGAAACTGAAAGCGAGACGTGACTTTTGTATGGATGTTTTATATGGATTTTTTAATCATTTTACTGTTCAATGAACGTAGTTCATTAAAAGACGTAGACGTCGTAGATTATTAAAGACGCAAACCCCTCACTGCACCACAGCTGCACCTTCAGCAAACCTCCTAATTCCTGCAGCACGAGGACTTTATGATTGTTTATGTACGTCAAAAGTGGCAGATCTGTTCTGCGAAATATTTGACTGCGTGTCACCGCATCCAAAATGACTAAAACGATATGAAGAAATCTCCACTGTGCTGAGCGAGAGCGCTTCTCGACTGAACAGCGCATCATTGATGATGTAAGCTTGCCCAGGCTCGAATGTAATGTTATTGCGGGCCGTCGGAGGAGATGGGGGGGACAACCGTGCTTTGGCCCGGTTCAAGGCAACTGTACATAGTGTGAGTACGCCCTCACTGAGCAGTATAGAGTCCCCATCAATGAGGCGTTAGGACCCACACAGAACGCAGGTTGAGCGCCCCCCTGCTGGCCTCACTAACACCTCTTCCGGCAGCATCCTAGTTTTCCCCATGTGGTCTTCCATCCAGGTACTGACCAGGCGCAGCCCTGCTTAGCTTCAGTGGGCGACCATGTGAAAGTTGCAGAGAGCTAGCTGTCGGCATTAATGAATCAATAACTTGCTACATGTTAAGGAAACCAAATCACCCAGAGGAAACCCATGCCAACACAGAGAGAACATGCAAACTCCACACAGAAACGCTAACTGACCCAGCTGGGACTCGAACCAGCAACCTTCTTGCTGTGTGGCGACAGTGATAATTTATTTGGTTAAATTGCGTTGATGACACCCATCTAACCAGCTGATTAGTACAGAAGAAACCAATTAAGAAAGTGGTCCCCAAGCACCTGGCCGCGGACTGGTACCGGTCCGTGGAAAAATTGGTACCGGGCCACATAAGAAATCATAAATTATTTCTGTAGAAAATATTCCCCCGCGACTTGGATTCTTCCACTCACCCCCGCCATCTCACGTGAAATGGACTATGCCAAAATCCACCACGGAGCAGGAAGAACGATCGCTAGAATATCTCAGTGGTGGTTGTTGATAGTTTAAAGTTATAAAACAGGTATTATAGAGTCCAAATCAGCAGAGCATTTAAGGATTGTGCATTTAACTTTATGTGTGTGTGCATCGCTAAGTAAGTACCCGAAATCATTGCAATATGTATCTATATGGAGTTTCACATAATCATACTTATTAGGGCTGTTACATGCCAATGCATACATTTTATTCGTCTATACGGTTGTATTATTGTTAATATGTTCGTCAGTTGAAATGTTTGGCACAGATGTTATGTATTTGATGCATATAAACCTTGATTGAAACATAATCAGACCGCGATAGTGCAACTAGTGCATGCGCGCTGAATTGTTCATGGTTAACCTGGATGCACGAGGGCAGCAGCTGTGTTCATGTGAAGACCCCTCCCCCCACCCCAACCCACACCGGTCCGTTGTAAAATTGACAACCGTTGACCAGTCCGCGGTGATAAAAAGGTTGGGAACCACTGAATTATGATACGGGGATAGTTAGGAGCAAATGTGTGTACAAATTTGGCCAGGATGCCAGGTTAAACCCCTACTCTTTTTCGAAGGACATCCTGGGATGTTGACCACAGAGAGTCAAGACCTCGGTTTAACATTTCATCTGAAAGACGGCGCTCACTAAGCAGTATAGTGTCCCCTTCACTATACTGGGGCGTTAGCACTCACACAGACCTCAGGTTGAGTGCCCCTATGTGGTCTCCCATCCAGGTACTGACCAGGCACAGCTCTGCTTAGTTTCAGTGGGCGACCATGTGAGAGCTGCAGAGCTGCCAGCTGTTGCTATAAAGCGAACTTGAAAAACACTTGCAGTTACATAAAAAACGATGATACATAATGAATAAAACTTCCGAACAAAACAGGAGATGTGAATAATTTACTGAATCCGACAGATCATTAATTATAAACCATGTGGAAATCGGATTTAGATCCATTTTTTTGTATCTGAAAACAAAATGCAAACACGCTCGTGCTTGCAGACACGTCCAGCCCTCTCTGTTTATGCAGCATGCAACCTTGTGCTCCCAGATAGATTAATTTTGATGAAACGATGGCGACTGTGTGAAAGACAGAAGAGGTTAGAGTGACTCATGCTCCCTGTAGAGGAAATGAAAGGCACATCCGCCTTCTCCATTTTTCTCTTCTCTGGTCTAAAGAGCATTCAGGGTTTTCTCATATCAGGCCAATAATCAGTGACAGTAACTGATATTAAAACTGCTCTCATATTGTAATTGTGAAAAAATACCATTAGCCTTATTCTACATGTAAAACTGGGCTTAACGATTGGAATCTTTTTGGCTCAAGACATCCAATCTCAATAATTTCTATTGATTATAAACAGTCCGTTAATGCTGCTTGATGTTGCAAACTGATCATCACATATTATAATTTTTTTTTACAGAGTCATAAACTCACTTGTTTGTAATTTTTTGCATTTACATTTTTGCAATTTATTATTCCTAGTCAACGGTAGGGCCAGATAGTAGGGATGTGCGATACCACAATTTTTTAATTCGATACAATACTTTTTGTTAAAATTTTTACGATACCGATATCGATACTACTTATTATTTTAAAAGTTAATGTAATTTTTTTTTTCAATAATATTAATTTAAAAAATCATTAAAATCATGTTAATATACATACCATATTACCACACAACCATATTGCATATACACACTGCATACACATACATACTGTATATACACACTGCACAGATACACGCACACTTACTTATATTTATACCTAGCGGTAATGAGAGAGAGTTGATTTATTCTTTTATTTATTTATTTTTATTTGTATTAAATAAATATTATTATACTATATATTATAATACTATACTATTATTTGCTGTTTACTATATTTATATATATAAATATATATATATATATATATATATATATATATATATATATATATATATATATATATGTGTGTGTGTGTGTGTGTGTGTGTGTGTGTGTGTGTGTGTGTGTGTGTGTGTGTGTGTGTGTGTGTGTGTTCTTTTTGATGTAAACTTTATAAATGCTTTGGCAAAACATTTGTAACATTTGTCATGCCAATAAAGCAATTATTGAATTGAATAGAATTGAGAGGGAGAGAAAGAGAGGTTTGGCTCCTTTAAAACTCTCCTAAAATATCTTTTGTTGGACAGAGGGAGGCTGAGCAGAGGAACACTGGGCATCTTGTTTTTGTTCCGCTTTTTTATAAGTTTCAGGGTTTGTTGTCTGTAAGTGTTTATAAAGGCTGCTTGTATTGTTGCTGTGTACGACTTTCTTATCACAAATATTGCTTGCGCAACGCTTTTCTCGCAAAAAAAAAAACGCACAACCTCTCTGCCATCGTGTCATTCCATTAAGCAGAAGTGTGTGGCTTGCGCAGTGTTGCCAGATTGGAAATGTCAAAGTATCGTACCAGAACCTCAAAACTATCGTATCTGGAGGAAAATTATCGTACACGAGTCAAGCTGAGAGTATACAGCTATTATCTAGACACATAGCGTTTTGACACAACGTGCAAATTACCACAATACGTTAAAAAAAAACTAGGTACCTTAGTGGGAAGGTTCAAACTCCACCTCTGAGTTGCTGTCATTGAATGTTGCATGTTGCCAGATGTTGAGGGATTTGTTTTCTGAGGTGTGCATGCTTTGTTTTGATGAGACTAACTTTGTAAAAAAACATGTTCACAAGACGCATTTGAATGGGGAAAAACGAGAACATCAAGGGAAAACTCCCGTCCTTCTCAACTTCCTTTACAGCACGAATCGTTTTAACATTATTGCTTAAAAGATCGACCTCAAACTGAAAACTACTGACCTAACCACGGGCATGTGCAGCAGGAGCATTAACTCGTGAGAGTCATTCTCCACGTTGATTGGCTGAGAAGAGGCAACGTAAGATGAGATAGAAAACGTGCCTAACTCCACCTACTCCTCACAGACAGTAAATAAAAGATCCAGCTAGATCAATAAGTAAAGAAGCCCGAAGATTACAATGAAGTTACTTTTAAATGCTATAAAATTCTGAAATTATCGTACATTATAGGATTTTTCTCATTATTGATCGTACATCGTACAGAGGTCGAAATTATCGTACAAATACGATAATTATCGTACGTCTGGCAACACTGGGCTTGCGTGTGTTGAGAACGCAAGTTATCTGAAAGGCACATGATCGCTCACGTGATATTCCTCTGCAGATAGATTGGTGTAGCGTCTTGTATACAAAGCGTCACACCGCTAAAACATTTAGTGATGCAGAAATTATTAAAACATAGTTGAAATATCGCTACATAAAAAAAATATCGATCCATACACACTCTAGGGACATCAGAGACTTCTTTTACATCTTGTAAAAAATATTTGGGAATCCAGCGACGGCAATAATCAAACTCTTGGGAACAACTGTGGTCGGAACCAAAGTTGACATAACTGTGCTCTCTGAACTCCTCTCAAGCGCTGGATGTCTACATTTCCATTGGTTGCCGCCAAACTGCGTCATAGGTCATTACCATAAAGTTGACTTGATTTTAACTCTCCTCGATGTACACGGGCAAACACATGCTGCGCTGCTGCTCGACGCTTATCAATGTTGGTTACCATTAATAAATGAATGACATCTGGCTACTCGCCACTTTTGGTGTGAACGCACAGATAGACGTTGATATTTGGTCGATTTTAGGTTGAACATTGACGTCGGCCTGACGTTGGGTTCTGACGTCAACCCGACTTTCCTTCCCAAACAAAATGCAATGTCCCCACGATGTTGAGGTAGAATGTCAATCTGACGTCATGTTGATGTCCTGCGCCTGCTGGGTGGTGAAAAAAAGAAAAATAAAGTTTCTTTCTCTTTGCTTACCGAGTCCCACTGGCATTTGAAACTAACATTTACTATGTAAATCCCCAACAGAAGAAAAGGACTGAAAATCAATCTCCTTATCCGACTTTCTCTCCCCTCTTCTTCTCATCTGACCTTTGCATTTTATGGAACATGTATGAGGCTTACCGTCTATTAAATGGCAACCCAACTTGACTGTCGCATTCGCGCGTGTTGTGTAACATTCTGAAGCGTCAGACGTAATTCTGAAGATCAAGAGCAGTGGTAATATTGAACATATTGATAAGGTGGCACACGCTGACCCAGAGAGTCTGAACACACGCAAATGTTTCATCTCCCTCGGCGCTTAATGAGAGTTTCTATGGCAACAGGTGCCGGAGGGAGCGTTTCATTTACATGTGGCAGTCGAAGATCCGGATGGCGCAAGTGTTTCCGTCTGAGGGGGCGACGTGTGCTCCTAAAAAGCAGTTCAAACAAGCGCAGAAAGTTCAAACAATCATATATTCATGCAACACTGCCTTCATATAAAACTTCCACTAATGTCATTGAAGAACAGACTCTGCTGGTGAAGATTCATGCACACTTCCAATTAAAACTATAAAGGGACAAAAGCCACTGAAGTTCTGTACTTTTCTTTAGTCTCTGTTCAGAAAACCATCTGTTGTTTTAAAGGACGTATATATATATATATATATATCTCCAAAGACATATAGAGCAACTCTTCAGTTGTTAATAAAAGCTTCAAATGTAAGAAAGGTGTTTTTATTGATAGCTTTGTGAGACTTAAAGGAAAGCTTCAGTTTAGCATTACCTTCTGATGTTTCTGCTTCCTGAAATTCTTCTAAAACTCTTCAAACTAAAGGTCCAGTCAGAATAGTGAAAAAGTTAAAAAGTTTTTAGTCGTTAATATAAGTATGTTAGTTTAAAATGTCCTTCATTCGTTTTCCTTTGGATTAGTTTCTTATCAGACCCCCAAGTTTTTGACAAATGTTTTTGTGATAAAAATGAAATCCCAGGTAAATTCCAGAAATTTGCAGACAACTTTGCATTTATTTATGCAAAGTTGTGTGCAACTTTCTTGCTGTGAGGCGACAGTGCTAACCACAAAGCCACCGTGCTGCCCTGAAGACAAAATGATTTTAATAATTTTTCAAATATTTCCCAAGTGATGTCTGACAGAGCAAAGCATTTCTTTTACAGTAACTCTTATAATATTTGTCTTCTGGCGAAAGTCTTATTTCTTTTTGTTTAGCTATTCTAAAAGAATAAAAATCTGCTTATAAAAATGTTTACAAATGCATTTTTAAAACTAAGCATCTATTTGTGTGTATGTATATATATATATATATATATATATATATATATATATATATATATATATATATATATATTTATATATATATATATATATATATTATTATTATTATTATTATTATTTTTAACCCTATTAACGTTTCCGATTGGCCACAGGAAAAAAAAAAAAAAAAGTTGTCTAATTACTCTAACTTGCCTAATTATCCTAGTTAAGCCTTTAAATGTCACTTTTAGTTGAATACTAGCATCCTGCGAAATAACTAGCAAAATATTATGTGCTATAATTATGGCATATACAAAAGAAATTAGTTAATAATACTATAATGTAGGGCTGTTTTTTGCTCAGAGATATATAGCGCCCAATTTAATTGAAATAAACAATATTATACTTTATAACTTATATCACCATTTAAAAATAATAAACTTTGTCTTCTTTACCTCCACTATCCGCACTCTCTGGCACACACTCACTGTATGCGAGTACGTGGAGATGCTGCATAAGCCCCGCCTTTCAGTACGAGTTCAGTCGTACGAAATGGTACGATTTTAAAAAGGAGGCGTGGCACCTGACCCCACCTCTAACCCCAACCGTCATTGGGGGATAAGCAAATCGTACTAAATTGTACGAATTAGATCGTACGAATTCATACGAATTAGCCACTAAATGAAAAAGTTACGAATTGCCGTGAGATTGTGTTGCAAAAAACTTAAGCCCACATCACACAAATTTGTCACGATTTCCTTGACGTACGGTGTCGTTGGGAGTCGTAAATGACAAATGAGCGTCATGATACAATTTTAGCTTGTTATGTTATGTAACTTAATCATCATCATCATCTTAAATTTCTTTACATAATATAGACAATTACAATATGTCGCGCCTCCAAAATTGACTGCCCTCATTTTCATACATCGCGCCAGGGCCGGAGTGGGTCTCCTTTTGAGCTATGGACTTTCAAACCTCAGACTGGCTCACTTCAGTTCACGACTGACTATATTAAAATAACGTCATTTTCAACTTTCATAGTTAACTGATTAAGTATTTAAATTACACTTGAATAAATAGTCTGAATAAAAGATTATAAATACTTAAAGGGATTTGTCTGAATACAACTGTCTTGCAAAATAACTAGTAAAATGTTTTGCACTAACTGTCACTATAGGCAAGATAAAAAGTAGATATTAGAAATGAGTTAGTTAAACTATTATGTTTAAAAATGTGTTGTAAATCACCAATGGAAATCAAAAATGAATGAAGGCAAAACTAAACGAGTTGAATATGACTTACATGAGCTGACTGAAAACTAGATTTGATCAATAGCCCCTTTCACATAGTGATACCGGTAAATATCCGGAAAATTTCCATAACGACTTTACCGGTATATTCAAAAAATCGAGATGTTCATGATGTGTGTGTGCTGGCGCTATGGGCGCTCACGGGCACACGCAAAGCTTGAAGGTAAACAAACAACGGATGATCATAAACATTTTATCGATAATTATTTACACAGTTAGCATTAAGAAGGAACATAGAAACATTATCTGACTAACTTCTAGCAGCTAAAGGTGTCTGGAAAAATATTTAAAAATAAGGCTTTTATTCTCATAAACCGCGCGCATGTGAATGCATCTGACTGTTCTGATTGGCTAAAGTAGACGTCTCACGTCAGCACGTTCTAGATGTGCACACGCTCTTTCCGGCAATCTCCTTCTGCATTCACACAGAGCAGCATTCCGGCAAATTGCCGGTAATGTTACAACTTCTTTTTCCGGAAAATAGCCAGAACGAATTTACCGGTATTTTCAAAAAGGGCCTGTTCACACATACAGACCTTTCCGGAAAATTGCCGGTAATTTTCCGGAAAGGTTTGTATGTGTGAAAGGGGCTTCTGTGTTACATCTGTTCTTTGGTACTTGCCGACTGTTTGTAAATTCAATACTGCATTTTCTAACGTAAAAATATGTACACTAGATTTCTGATTAATAATGGTCTCTGCATAGCTGAGGACTTCCTATATTAAAAGTGTTAAAATCGCTATTACCTGTGTTAATTTGGGCGTCAACCTCTGACGAATGCGGGGAACTAGGCTGATGCGTGCAGCACCCAGAGAGAGCAAGTGCGCATGTTGCTTGTGTCCGATTCCTTGTTAGTAAAATTCGCTTTAGAACGCTTAGTTTAAGCAAATTTGATGAACGCGATCAAGCGTGTTGATCTAAAGAGAGTCGCTCTCGCTCACCGAATGCGCTGTACTGCGTGCGTTGCGTGCGTCCGTTCCCTAAGCAACAAGAACAAACGCCTAACATTGCCTGTCCATATTCTTTAAAGTTGTTTAGAATTAAATGTTCAGAGATGGTGTGACAACGCATACCTATGTGTGCTTTTGATGCAACCCTTGATGCTTCTTACATCCTTGTCGCAGCACCAGTGCCACCGAAATGTATATGCGGATTTGATCCGGTACATACCGGTTACAAAGGTACCGGTGGTATGGCACCCAACCCTAGTAAACTTTAATTTTTGCCAGCAATTTTCCGGAAAGGTTGTATGTGTGAACAGGTCCTTTTTGAAAATACCGGTAAATTCGTTCTGGCTATTTTCCGGAAAGAGAAGTTGTAACATTACCGGCAATTTGCTGGAATGCTGCGCTGTGTGAATGCAGAAGGAAGATTACCGTAATAAGCGCGTGCACGTCTAGAACGTGCTGACGTGAGACGTCTGCTTTAGCCAATCACAACAGTCAGACGCATTTACGTCCGCGCGGTTTGTGAGAATAAAAACCTTTGAATATTTTTCCAGACACATTTAGCTGCTAGAAGTTAGTCAGATCACGTTTATATGTTCTTCTTTATGCTAACTGTGTAAATAATCATCGATGAGATGCTTATGTTTGTTTACCTTCAAGCTTCAGCCTGTGAGCGCCTGCACACGCACATATTATGAACATCTCGACATGCGAAAGTGATCCTGCGAAAGTTGTTCACAATATTGATCATCCACAGAGTTTGTAATTTAGTCAAATGTTTACAAATACAAGCGCAGCCGTTTAAAGCTCATTTGTGGTGAATGATGTCAGAATTTACCGGTAATTTGGAATGGATGTGTGAATGCTCTTTTCCGGAAAATTTCTGTAACGTCCTCGCCTGTGTGAACAGCGCTTTTTTCAATATACCGGTAAAGTCGTTCCGGAAATTTTCCAGATATTTACCGGTATCACTGTGTGAAAGGGGCTATATACCAAAAGCGCGAAAGACCGCGTGCTTATGTGTGTGTGCAACACTTGCACACGCATAAGCACGCGGTCAGCATTCGCTCTCATTCGCACACTGAGACGAGCAGAGGAGCGCAGACATCCAAAGTAATCTTAACGTGAACGCTTTAATGGTCAAATAGGCGTCAAAACACGGCGTTTAGTGATTATTCATATTAACCCTCATTTGCGTAATAAGCAAACGAGTTGAGAATCAAAAGACACGTGAAAGCGAAGCCATTAAAGAGACAGTGCGAAATGCTGCCGCCTGTTTTTATTATCAAACGACCAGAAAATTCCTCGCTGCTCTTGACTGAAGGACTTTTGTAGCTAAAGTGTTTTTCTTAGGGTGAAGATGCTTAAAGCACAGTTTGTTTCATGTTTTTATTCTATTGTATTTATTTCTCTTTCCTTTGCAGGGTGGAAAATAACTGTATATATGCAGTTGTAGTAAGAATTATTAGCCCTCCTGAATATTAGCAACCCTTTTCCTCCAATTTCTGTTTAAATGGAAAGAAGTTTTTTTTTTTACGGATTTCTGAACATAATAGTTTTGAGGCTGATGCGTGCAGCACCCAGAGAGAGCAAGTGCGCATGTTGCTTGTGTCCGAATCCTTGTTAGTAAAATTCGCTTTAGAACGCTTAGTTTAAGCAAATTTGATGAACGCGATCAAGCGTGTTGATCTAAAGAGAGTCGCTCTCGCTCACCGAATGCGCTGTACTGCGTGCGTTGCGTGCGTCCGTTCCCTAAGCAACAAGAACAAACGCCTAACATTGCCTGTCCATATTCTTTAAAGTTGTTTAGAATTGGTGTTTCAACGCATACCTATGTGTGCTTTTGATGCAACCCTTGATGCTTCTTACATCCTTGTCGCAGCACCAGTGCCACCGAAATTTATATGCTGATTTGATCCGGTACATACCGGTTACAAAGGTACCGGTGGTATGGCACCCAACCCTAGTCAACTTTAATTTTATACAGTTTGCTATATTTACTTTCGGCCCTTCATAAGAATTCATTAAAGTTTTTTTTTTTTTCTACGGATTTCTGAACATAATAGTTTTGATATATCATGTCTAATTACTGATTTGTTTTATCTTTGCTATAATGACAGTACATAACATTTTACTATATGTTTTTCAAAATACAAGCATTCAGATTAAAGTGCAATTCAAAGGCTTAATTAGAGTAATTAGGCAAGTCATTGTATAACAGTAGTTTCCTCTTCCGACAATCAAAAAATATATTGCTTAAGGGGGCTAATAATATTGACCTTAAAATAGGTTTCAAAATATTTAAACCTGCTTTTATTCTAGCTAAAATAAAACAAATAAGACTTTCTCTTGAAGAAAAAAAATATTAGAGGAAATACTGTTAAAATTCCTTGCTCTGTTTAACATAATTTGGGAAATAGTTATTTAAAAAAAACTAAATTCTCAGGAGTGCTAATACTTTTGACTTCAACTGATAATCGTTTTGAATAATCGTGATTACAATTATGACCAAAATAATCGTGATTATGATTTTTTCTAAAATCGAGCAGCCCTAACTGCAGGTTAAATGGAAAGATGTGGAGTAAACGTACCAATACTGCACTAAAAATGTACTCAAGTGAAAGTAAAAGTACACATTTTTAAAACTACTTAGTAAATAACAATTCCTGAGAAAAACTCCTTAATTACAGTCATTTGAGTATTTGTAATTAGTTACTTTACACCACTGACTATAATGCTTAAAAATGTATCGCAAAAAGCACTTGGGAAATATTTGAAAAATAATTGACTCCATACGCAATAGAGCTAATCATTTAGCCTTTAGCTGTATGTTGGCATGAAATCAGCAGACAGAATCTTCACAGTGATGAGTCTCAGTCTCTGATTCTGGTGGCTGGAGCGGACGCTTGCTTTAACTCACTGATTAGCTGAACTTGACATAATAAAACAAAACAAGATAAGCTTCAGGATTTTGGGGAGGGTTGTCAGAGACCACCAGCTGATTTTCCCAAAGCTCTTCATTTCCTGGAGCTCAAATACGTGCGGAAACACAGCCGCCGGAAAATATCCTGCATGTGAACACACTAACTAGCAAAACATAAAATATGACCATATTATATTCACAATAAATAACCCTGACCCTCTGAAAGTGTGATACTGTGTGTGTCTGTCTTGTACTCCTTACACTGCGAGGAACAACACAAGTATAGCAATACCAGTAAATGTCTCCATGAGTAAAATAGGTCATAATTTACGCAGAATTAAGTATTTTAAAAATGTAAAAAAATCCAGATTGTGACATGAGAGAGTTGGTTTAGGGGTAGGGTTAAGCTTGGGGGATAGAATATACCAACCCAGGGTCGTTCCGAAAATGCACCGCTGTATACATTTCTGGAGAGCGTCAAATACGTCCCAGGAGCTACATTTTTTGGAGTTTTTGTTTTCACGAGTCCTCCAGAGGTTGCTCATATGCTGCATATCTCTCGCGAGTGCCATTCGCACCTGTTGTTCTCACGTAAATCCGCCAAAGGCTGCTGTTGACTGACCAGGCCCGTGCAGAGACTCTTCAAGAGACATGTGCAGGATGAAATTTTTGTAGAGTGTGTGTGTGTGTGTGGGGGGGGAGGGTTGTGGTGGGGAGGTGGGTGGGGTAGGGTGGTTAGGTGGGTTAGGTGTGTAGTTGTGGCGCGCATACTGAAAAGCGGGGGCGAGTTGATGCGTGCATACTGAAGATCGGGGGGTGGGCCAGGTGATTGTCGCGCGCGTACTGAAGAGCGGGGGTTGTCGCGGGGGCACTTTTAATTATTTCAGAAAGGCACTTTCTATCCAAGACTAAAAAGGGCATGTGCACTGCACAGGTTGAACCCTACGTGTGCACGTGCCTGTGACTGACAGACTGATTAGCCCACCCTTCTTAGTCCCCTAAACCCAACCAATAGTGTTTTTAACAGCACCGATTGACCAGCGCCCACGCCCTTCCCTAAACCCAACCGACAGTGTTTTCAGAAGATACTCAGAAAAAGAAAAGCCCTCGCCTGGTTTTTACCACGTTTTTAGGTTTTACCACATTCTCACCCTGTTATTTACTTGTTTATTATATTTTTTGGCTTTTTTTCTAGAACTGTTCTTTGCCGGACTAAATCCCCAATCCTCATGGTCAACTCCTCTCTTTGTCTGCCGATGCACACGGAGGGAAACAGTCAGTTGGTAGCACAAAAAAGAACGGCATCATACTGCCCCATAGTGTTCGTTTTAAAGACGAAATGCAGCCATACATACTTCTGGCTACATAATTCGCAATCTCCAGTTATGTATATAGGGCTACGTTTTCAGAATGAGAATGTGTTGCAATTAGGGCGCCACTGATAACATTTCGAAGACAAATGTGAACAGCGGTGGATGTAGGGGGATGTCACAGACTAAATTAATGACAGGTGAAGGGGAGGGTATGTTTTTGGGTGTCTGCTGGTGTAGTCGTTTGGGCCTCTAATAATACCCCTAATAATATCTGTTGGGGCCCCAAAACTCCATGAGCCATTAGAATCGTCCTAACTTACCCCCCTAGCCGCGCCC
>NC_141035.1:45890000-45955000 GCF_052040795.2 Danio rerio
CAGAATTATTAGCCCCCCTTTGAATTTTTTTTCTTTTTTAAATATTTCCTAAATGATGTTTAACAGAACAAGGAAATTTTCACAGTATGTCTGATAATATTTTTTCTTCTGGAGAAAGTCTTTATTTGTTTTGTTTTTTTGGCAAGATAAAACCAACATTTTTCTTTTTTAAATAATTCCTAAATGATGTTTAACAAAGCAAGGAAATTTTCACAGTATATCTGATAATATTTTTTCTTCTGGAGAAAGTCTTTATTTGTTTTATTTTGGCAAGAATAAAGGCAGTTTTTTAATTTTTTAAAAAGCATTTTAAGGACAAAATTATTTTAAGCCCCTTTAAGCTAATTTTTTTTCTGCCTGTCTACAGAACAAACCATCATTATACAATAACTTGCCTAATTACCCGAACCTGCCTAGTTAACCTAATTAACCTAGTTAAGCCTTTAAATGTCACTTTAAGCTGTATAGAAGGGTCTTGAAAAATATCTAGTCAAATATTATTTCCTGTCATCATGACAAAGATAAAATAAATCACATATTAGAAATGAGTTATTAAAACTATTACGTTTAGAAATGTGTTGAAAAAAAATCTTCTCTCCATTAAACAGAAATTGGGAAAAAAATATAAACGGGGGGCTAATAATTCTGACTTCAACTGTATAATAGGCGTGGGACTAAAACCGTTTTCAAGTGTATCGCAGTTTGGAAAAGTCAGGGTTTTTACACCGCCAAAATTGTCTTCTATAGACCTTATTCTAAAATGCGGAAGTGCGCCTGTTTTCGCGATTGTCTTAGAACTTCCGTTTCCGTCGCCTTTGGGAGAAATGACTAGGAATAATAAACGGCAAAAAAACGGTCAAACTACTTGCTCTACAAACAAATGTTTGCATGACTATACAGACCAAGTAGAATAATATAACAAGGAAATATCAGTTTGCAACATCAAACAGCGAAACGAGCAGTTTTTAATGTCTAAAAATGAATGGAAGTGAATGAGACCAGAAGTCTCGTGCCAAAAAGATTCAAATGGCAGCGCCCGCTCGTCCGCGGAGAATAAGGTGAATAACGTTCTTACGGTATGTGCAAGTTTTTTTTATGTTTTGTTTTAAGTGTTATATAAACACTGTATATATTCTACTTTTCTATATTCTAATATATATATATAATTTGTACTTTTATTATCTGTCCTAGATTGACTGCATAGCTACATTAGAAATGCGTTGAGAATACACGGTGTGTACTTAAAGAGACAGTTCACCTAAAAATAAAAATTGTCATTATCTAACCTGTAGGAGTTTCTTTATTCTGTTGAGCATCAAAGATGTTTTGAAGACAGCTGAAAACCTGTAACCATTGACATACACAGGGCTCTATTTTAACGATTTAGGCGCAAAGCCCAAAGCACATGGTGCAAAAGCATTAAAGGCATGTCCGAATCCACTTTTGCTATTGGAAAAAAAATAAAGGAACAATACACTCTGTGCCCCGGCGCAGGGTCTAACAGTGTTGTGCTTATTCTCTTAATGAGTTATGGCTGTGTTTTGAGCATAACATGCATTAAACAAATCAGAGTCTCACCCAGCAAATAAATAAATAAACAAGAATAACGAAGTGTGGTCAAAAAACGGAGTTATATCCAAACACATCCTATTCCTATATTGTGATGCATACAACTCTGAAACCCGACAGGTGGACAAATCTAAACTTGCTTTTATTAAAACAAATATAAATATGTATATTATAAATAATACGGCTATTAATATTATTCATTCATTCATTTTCTTGTCGGCTTAGTCCCTTTATTAATCTGGGGTCGCAACAGCGGAATGAACCGCCAACTTATCCAGCAAGTTTTTACGCAGCGGATGCCCTTCCAGCCGCAACCCATCTCTGGGAAACATTCACACACACACACTCCAGACATTTTAGCCTACCCAATCAGAGATGTATAGTAACGAAGTAGAACTACTTCACTACTGTACTTAAGTACTAAAAGGCAGTATCTGTACTTTACTGGAGTATTATTTTTTTCTCCTACTTCCACTTTTACTTAAGTACATATTTTCCATGAGTTTAATACTTTTACTCCGATAGATTTTTTGTGTGCTGCATCGTTACTCGTTACTAGGGGTGTCAAAATGATTGAAATCAGTTCAGTAATAGGTCATACCCGGTTATTACGTGATGACGTCATTTATCTCCTATGCGCGATGTCGCAATACTATGGCGAAGGACGGAGGCGCGAGGGCGAGGCGGCACAGCACTCCAGCCGCTAGTTTACTGTTAGGGAGAAATGTTGTAAAACTTCACCTCTGCCTATCTCTCGCTCTCTCACTTTGGACATTTGACCCGCTGGCCAGTTTTTAAGGTAACTTTTCCTCTCTTCTTAGCTGTTAAAGCTGTGGATCCAGACATGAGCGTGCCTCATGTGCAATTAAGTTTTCTCCACTGTGTCTATTACCTGTGATAAACGCGTATTTTTCCCGCCATGGGTGAACAGCGCTTATATTTCTAAAGCCCTTTCTGTTGAGGACAATAACCAATCATAGACCCGCCTGTCAGCGCTCAATAAGCAGGCGGGATAATATTGACATGAGTTTATTCCCAGATAGCAGGCAGTAATCGGCCCGAGCTCGGCTGCCCTCCGGCGCCTCCGGCTCCGACTCGGCATCGGCGAGTGTTATCCGGGCCGAGTGCGGCCCGCAGCTCGCTCGCGCACATGCGGTTGTGATGCGGCTGTAAAGCACTGGCCCGATTCCGGTCAACCATATCCTGGCCGCTTCTGGCAAGGACTCGGCTGATGGCAACCGATTAAGTTCTTATTTTATCTAGTAATCTGTTAGCTCCACGTTTAATGATAATTTGAGAAAATATTCATGGTACGATAGCAAAAAAAAAAAAAAAAAAAGAATATTTAGTGTGGATGGTCGCAATGTTTAGACGCAAACAAAACAATATTATTTATAAATAGTTTATACATGTCATCTAGAGAAAAACTATGTATAATTCGCTTATTTTTGAGATAGCACGCTCCTGTGCTGACTGTTTGTTTTAAAGCAGAAGTTGGTTTCATAATAAACACATGCATTACTAAACTCCTGATCCAAACTCCAATCCAGACGGTGGCGGTAATGCTCCAAAGAGCTGGTTGTCAATCACCATGGCACGAAGATCACAAGAAGAAAAAGTTTGGTTTTTCAAAGATTCACGTGGATTCTGGTCAGAAAGGTAAGCTTTTTACTGCTTGTGTTCTGTATAATTAGCGAATTTAGAGCTTAAAATATTTCCACGGTGTTTGGTTGTAACAGCGTTTAGTAATTTAAAACAGTTTGATACGAAATGTAACTTGCTTTAAGAAACACGACTGGAGCTAATGTATGCTAACGCTAACAGTTACAAACACGTCTGAAAGTTCCTTTTCCTTTTACACAATGTTAGATTGTAACGTGTGTAGTAACCAGAGATGTATAGTAACGAAGTAGAACTACTTCACTACTGTACTTAAGTACTAAAAGGCAGTATCTGTACTTTACTGGAGTATTATTTTTTTCTCCTACTTCCACTTTTACTTAAGTACATATTTTCCATGAGTTTAATACTTTTACTCCGATAGATTTTTTGTGTGCTGCATCGTTACTCGTTACTAGGGGTGTCAAAATGATTGAAATCAGTTCAGTAATAGGTCATACCCGGTTATTACGTGATGACGTCATTTATCTCCTATGCGCGATGTCGCAATACTATGGCGAAGGACGGAGGCGCGAGGGCGAGGCGGCACAGCACTCCAGCCGCTAGTTTACTGTTAGGGAGAAATGTTGTAAAACTTCACCTCTGCCTATCTCTCGCTCTCTCACTTTGGACATTTGACCCGCTGGCCAGTTTTTAAGGTAACTTTTCCTCTCTTCTTAGCTGTTAAAGCTGTGGATCCAGACATGAGCGTGCCTCATGTGCAATTAAGTTTTCTCCACTGTGTCTATTACCTGTGATAAACGCGTATTTTTCCCGCCATGGGTGAACAGCGCTTATATTTCTAAAGCCCTTTCTGTTGAGGACAATAACCAATCATAGACCCGCCTGTCAGCGCTCAATAAGCAGGCGGGATAATATTGACATGAGTTTAGCTGTAAATGCTCGTGCTGTCTTCTGTGCATGAGTTTTGTTTGATACATCCAGAAAGAGTGTTTTCTTTGAACAGGTCAAATTAAGGACACAGTTCGTATATCTGACTGCTGTATTAAAGGACAAAATTTTATTACAAAAAACCCTTTAACTGTCACACCAAGACAAAAGCAATAGAATTTTTTTTAATTGCATTTCTTAACTCCTAATGTCGCTAGTTAACACAATCAGTGCATTTTTATTCAACACATCACATTATTTCTAAAATATCAGCCTCTACCAAATGGTTGAGATGTTGGTTTATGGTAAAAGTACCAGAATTAATAAATATACTACAGAAAATATGAACTGTAAGACCAATTTCATTAAAAACATGATAAAAAATAAATAACAATTATTACTAAATCATAGCCAAAAGCCATAAAATATTTCAGATTTTCATTTAACACAGTAATATACACATTTTCCTGTTTTTTTTTTTACAATAAAATCAAAATCAAGTGAATTAGTGAAGCAGGATTTAGTTTGCTTGTTTAGTTTAGTTTCACGAGTGCTTCCAGAAGACAGAACTCCTGTTTATTGTGGTATTAACCAATCAAACTTCAAAACTCCCAAAGTGTGAGTGTGTGTTTGTGTGTGTGTGAGTGAGATTGAATAATGTGTGAGTAAGAGAAAACAACAGTGTGATTGTACCTGTGTGTGCGTCTGTCTGTGTGTGTGTGTGTGTGTGTGTGTGTGTGTGTGTGTGTGTGTGTGTGTGTGTGTGTGTGTGTGTAAGAGAGAGCGTAAAAACAATTGCAACCTATGTAATGTCCCCATAATTCACAAAAATGTGTGTGTGAGAGAGAGAGAGAGAGAGAGAGAGAAAACTGTGTGTGTGAGAGTGTATGAATGTGAGAGAGTGGGAGAGAGTGTACATTTAGGTGTGTGCAGGGCAGTGTGTGTGTGTGTGTGTGTGTGTGTGTGTGTGTGTGTGTGTGAGAGAGAGAGAGAGAGAGAGAGCGAGAGAGAGTATGTATGTGAGTGAACATGCTGAATTATCTCATCAGTGAAGGCATTTTCTGGTAAAAGGGCCTGACGATGTGAGTTCTTGTACCATAGAAACTATTTACAGAGAAAAACAGTATCATAAGCCATGTTTCTTTTCGTTCTGCTTAATCAAGTACCCTAAAAAAGATATTTAAAATAAACAAAACAATTAGTGTATTTTGACTGCTTTCTTTAATAACTACATTACACAATACTTGTACTTTTACTTTCAGTACTTGAGTAGTAAATTTTGAAATAAACTACTTGCAATACTTAAGTACAAAAAATGTTGAATACTTTTGTACTTCCACTTAAGTATGGTGCTTAAAGAGCACTTCTACTCAAGTCAATTTTTGATAAAGCACTTGTACTTTTACTTAAGTATGGGTCTCTAGTACTTTATACATCTCTGTACCCAATTCACCTGTACCGCATGTGTTTGAACTGTGGGGGAAACCGGAGCACCCGGAGGAACCCCACGCAAACGCAGGGAGAACATGCAAACTCCACACAGAAACACCAACTGAGCCGAGGATCGAACCAGCGACCTTCTTGCTGTGGGGCGAACGTGCTACCCACTGCGTCGCCCACTATTAATATTATACAGATGCCAATTGTCATAAGTAAACTAAAAAAAGTTTTTATAAAAATAAAAATGGTTTGGAACCATGAAAATGGTGAGTAAATGTTCATTTTTGGGTGAACTATCCCTTTAGGCATATAGCTTTATGCAACATAAGGAACCCGTGACCGCTGAGTACAATTAATCAATAGCATCATCCGGCAATTCTTTTTGAAACATTATTTGTATGACAAAATAGCATAATATAGTGCATAAGTCTGCACTGGGACACCTTATAAACGTCAAAAAAGTGACTCAGTCAAGAGCAGTGAGAGATTTTCCGTCTTGTGCTGTTTGAGAGCTGCAGTCACTTTAAGAGGTAATGAATGGAGCCATTAGAGTGCATTAGCGCTGCACACTTATTCTGCAGCACTGGTTTTGAACTTTCAACATTCATTTTTTTTTTTTACATAGCCATTTAAGGAAGGTATTGGTTAAAGCATTATACACCATGAACCTAATCAATCACACACACTCTGATTTGAAGGAAAGAATATTGAACTGAAAATAGAAGAATTTGAAAATCAGACCAAAAACATTTGTGAGTCTGGACAACAAATCTAATCTTATAGTAGCATGGGTACATCTGTGGGAATAGCCAACAAAACATTGCAGGTCAAAATTATATATATATATATATATATATATATATATATATATATATATATATATATATATATATATATTTTTTTTTTTTTTATATCAAAAATGTGTAGAGGCGAGGCAGGGGTGCAGTAGGTAGTGCTGTCGCCTCACAGCAAGAAGGTCACTGGGTCCAAGGTTCGAACCTTGGCTCAGTTGGCGTTTCTGTGTGGAGTTGGGATGTTCTCCCTGCCTTTACGTGGGTTTCCTCCGGGTGCTCTGGTTTCCCCCACAGTCCAAAGACACGTGGTACAGGTGAATTGGGTAGGCTAAATTGTCCGTAGTGTATGAGTGTGTGTGTGTAAAATGTTTCCCAGAGATGGGTTGCGGCTGGAAGGGCTTCCACTGCGTAAAAACTTGCTGGATAAGTTGGTGGTTCATTCCGCTGTGGCGACCCCGGATTAATAAAGGGACTAAGCCGACAAGAAAATGAATGAATAAACGAAAAATGTGTAGAATATTAAGAAAAGAGTGTTCTCCAAGAACTACTCTGTACATTTCGTTTGGTAAATATATCAAAACATAATTTCTGATCAGTAATACGCACAGTTTTTAAAGGCAATTTTCTCAATAAAGATCTCTGCATATTAGCAAAATTGAGGTAAAGTTGGTTTTATATGCGCACATTCATTTTAATGGTGCCAATTAGAGGTCTGCATCCATAGAGTCTGAATAAATTTCCAAATAAAGCACAGGAGCGTTCGGTAACTGGTTTAATTTTGGACGGGAGCGGGTGGTCTAACAATATCGCTCCTGATTCCCGAGCGAGCGAGCACGCGTATGTATGTGTGTGAATGAGACAGCGTGATGCTGCGTTTAGCTTGTTTGTTGCTGTCTATGTGTGTGTGTGTGTGCAAATGAGAGAGAGAGCTTTGTGCTGTGTGTGTGTGTGTGTGTGTGTGTGTATGAGAGAGAGAGCGTGACACCCCTGGTTGCTAATATGATAGATATAAAGTTCTACTGTGCCCCAGTAGAGCTTTAAGTCTAGCAACGCCCCTGGTTGCTAATATGATTTCCCTGTTTAGAATTTGCAAAGAAAACTTTCCTGAAATTATATTTTTAAGGAGAAAGTCCAAATATGCGAATATAAAACCAACTTTATCTTATTATTAGCAAAGTCGCTTTAAGGCATGTCATTCGACTCGGCGGCCATCTTTGAAATGCATCTCGGGCAGTGTGCTCAGGCATTCTGTCTCAATGGTGAAACATCAAATTCCCCGAAGCTGTTAGCCAAGCTTACAATTACATAACATACTTGGAATAACCAATAAATTAAACAACAACTGTCTATTAAGTTTCGTTCCTAAACGTTTGAATCAAACAAAATCTGCATTTTCTTTCAGGTTGCCCGAGCTAATGCGCATGCGCACACGAAAAAAAAAGAGACACCAACCTCATTCAAGACCGTTCCACACATTATTATCCTTTGAATAATGCTTCGTCAGATCACGCTGGTCTTCTGAAGTAATCTTCTGAAGTTCCACAGCTTGGTCTTGATGGTGAATCTCATCCAGAAATGACAGCGATTCTGTTTACAAGTCTGTGGGCCAGTTGAGTACTTGTTGCTGTCATGTGATGTGCGTTTGACAGGACGGACTGTACCTCGCGTTCGTTTCATACAGATTACACCACCAAAAAACGTTTGTTTTCAATCGTAGTTCGTTCATTTAAAAGTAGATTGTTCAAGCTTTATGTGTTTCTTATGTCTGTGAAACAAATATTCGCTGAGATTCCAGTGCGTTGGCTGACCACATAAAAAGGAAGCACATGTCTGATCTGAGCCCCTTTCCTGGAGAATCGTCAGTCTATAGCGATCGATGATTGGCTCCTGTACGCGTAGGCGGGGCTTCATTCGCCATATTGAGCGTCTACACTTTTCCCTATTCAAAATCAAAACTTGGAGTGACTTAAAAGCACAACACATTTTCTCGTTGAACCTATTGAAAATGTGGAAATCCTGTGACAGATTGTGTACCTTTATTTCAGGTTGTAGATTACATAATGGTTTTAAATTATTTTTTTAATGTTCAGTTTATTTTATAATTTTACAATATTGTTATTTTACCCAATTTAATAAAGTACTCTGACTGTATAATCAGCTTTGTGCAGTTTACTCTTAGTATCATTTTTGTTTGAAATGGCACAATCTAATCCTGTTTATATAAAGTAAACTGCGCCTGAGCAAGATCACAGAGCATAGAACAGGGGTGGGCAAACTCAGTCCTGGAGGGCCGGTGTCCTGCACAGTTTAGCTCCAACTCTAATTAAACACACCTGCTTATAGATTCTAGTGATCTTGAAGACGCTGATTAGTTTGTTCAGGTGTGTTTGACTAGTGTTGGAACAAAACTCTGCAGGGACACCGGCCCTCGAGGATCAAATTTGCCCATCCCTGCCATAAGGTGACACTCTGTTGCTATTTGGAAAACAGCCACTAGATGCCGCTAGTGTCACGCGGCGGCCATCTTGGAATGAAAATTCCAATAGGAAACCGCACGGATGACTATAGTTAGACAGAATGAATTAAACTATTGAGTTAAATATGAGTACAACATTTTAAAACAATACCCCAATGAAAACAGACAATTTCCAAAATGATGACAAGACTAAGTTTAATACATCTAAAATAGCTGTTTTAAATATAACATAAAAGTAAGGTTAACAAAATAACAGTACAATTTTTTTGTTTTACTCAAATTAGGTTGAAGCAAAAATGAGTATGCACAACAAAAACCACAACAAAATCTACATTATCTGGTAGCTTGTATGGCCTCAATGCTTTTTAATGACAGCATTAAAAATCATGAATAAAAATATATATACAAATAAATAAATAAATACATTTGGAGAAAGTAACTTTTTAAATGAAAACTTTATTAGTCTTTTTTTTTTTAACAGACAACACTGGAAAAAATACTATGTACTTTTATAAAATAATACTCCAATAAAAATTACTGTTAATCTGTTATTAACATCTCAATTTGAAAGTCATGTTAATGTAATTCATCATGTCAGTATTAATATGTATTATGCCAGACAGTTTCAAGAAAACAAGTATGGTTATTAGATTAAACATTAAGTCTGTAAAATAAACTATTAAAAGTGCTGATAATGATTGTAAGTGTTGTATTGTCGTCTTTCAGGTTGCATTTCAGCTTTGATCCACTTTTTAAATTAATAAATTAAAACCAAAGCAGCTGCTCGCCATCGCAACAGCAATAAGATTCAATGGACGGCCGATCGCTTTCACTTCAGAATGGCGGAATCGCTGAGTGCTGCTGTTGCAATAGAACGTTCTGTTGAGTGTCGCCTCTTGGTGATTCTAAGCTCTTTGGCGGGGTTGAGTTTACAGACTTGTTGCTTTGACAACGACTCCTGGATGACTTTTAAAGAAAAAAAGCATTTATAAACAAAGACTATCGAATACACAAGTCAGAAATAGACGAGGCTATAGACAAAAATAAATAAATAAATAAATAAATCAGTTCTTGATCCCCATCAAAGCAGAATTAATGGCTATGAAGAAAGAAATGAATGCCACAATCTCCACAAAGATACCATCAGCGAACAAGCTAAAACAATTGCGGGACTTGAACGCGGTGCAACTATTTCTTCTGATACGGTTTCCCAATTACAAAAAGAGGTCGAAGAGTATATATCTATGATTCCGGATGGCCAGTCCTCCACTCCGCCTTGGTCTCAGATTCATTTCAAAGCAGTGCTACTCAGTACCAAAATAGCGGCTCTATTACCGCATTCCTCCTAATAGGCAATAATGGCATAGGCGACATCTAATGTAAATAACTATGGTTTGCTATGAGGGAATCATAGATATATACACTAGATGTCGCCTGGCTTATTGTTGTCTATTGGACGGAATGCGTCAGTAACGTCGCCATCTTGGTACAGGGTAGCGCTCCTTTGAAATGAATGCAGGACCAAGGTACAGTGGAGTACTGTGGCCATCCAAAGCCAGAGATATACACATATACACATATATCTGTGATCGGGAGTTTTCCTGGATGTTAGATTGTAATTTTTTTTTTCTAATTACGAAAATTATAATTTTACATCACTTTTCTTCATTGATGGATCAGTGACCGCATGGGCATTCCTGACAAAAAGCTTGTGTTTGTGTGTACAGAAATGTGCTATTCAACTCCCTGTTAAATCTAATCATGTCCTGAAACACACATCCTCTCCTGTTTTCACTTCTCATACTGACGGAGGGAGCGATTCGTTTGTGAATGAATCCCCGGAACGACTCTTTCACTAACGTTAGCTGACTAAAGTTTCTGGCAGCGCAGCATCTCGTTGTCATATTTCTTTTGCATTGTTTGCTGATTTTATTCAACAAAACTAGCATAAGCCGAGTGTTTAGAGCGAGTTGGAGCTGCTTTGTCTTATGGTGAATGCAGTAAGTGACTGTCATCATCAATAACGTTACCTGATTAGCACAAAAGTTCAGAACATACAAAAACAGAAAAAAACGTAATATTACCTATGAAATGTTCTGCCTCTGTGCTTTGATTTCTTTGTTTGCTCATTTCTACACCCGTAGACAGCGCTAAAGTCCCGCATCTTCATGTAATAACACTGTCTTGACTAGTGCGGTTGAATGACATTTGTCCTGGGAGCACTGTACCAATGTGGCGGCGCTATTGACACATGCTCAGGGTCCCTATGCGATATCTAGTGTATATATCTATGTGAGGGAATGATGCACAAAAGAAAGCTCCGCCCCCTACTCAATATTCATTTTCAGTTGGAAGTACATACAGAAATATAAGTCTCAGCAATCGTACGGTTTACGTGGACTTGCGTAAAAAAAGGGTGACTTACCTTGATTTGTCATTGTTCCTTCACACTTGTGTTGCGCTCTTCCTCTGTTTCCCTTTGACTTTTCAGTTTCTCTTTTTCCTCATTAATGCTCATTTAGATTCAATCAAACACACACACACGCACACACACACACACACACACACACACACACACACACACACACAGACACACACACACATTCTGACTGACCTATGAGTCATGGCTGGCAGCAATGCAAACCCCTGGTCTCTCCTCCATCTTCTCTCTGTCTCTGTCAGACTGATTTTGTCTCCTGTTTCTGGTCTTTTCGGGGCCTGCAGTGTCCCGTCAATCAGCGGGTTTGAGAGGTCAGGACTGCCTCTGCATCTGTCTTGTCTGTGTCAAGCAGATATTTCAGTCACAGTTCAGTCTACAGCTCCTCTCTTTCTCCTTTTGTGGAGTGTTTTCCTCTCCATTTCGGATCTCCCTGAAGCCACACATGCTCTTCTTTACATCTGCTTATCTGTCTCTTTCCTCTCTCTTTGCTCATCTGCTGGGGTGCGATAAAGAAAATGACCTTGTTATGAGAGGCAACAAAGAGAAGCTATCTGATAGATCTTCAACACATGACGCCTTAATAGTATTTCCTGCACACTTTGATGACATTAACGAGAGCAAGTGGCGCAAAAGCAAAGGCGACTTTCAATTCACCTTCATGCATTAGAGGAAAAGTTCACACACAAAATGTGACCCCAGACCATAAAAGCAGTGTCAATTTTGTGCAATTGAGATTTATGCACAATCTAAAAGCTAAATTAATAAGCTTTCCATTGATTTATACATTGTTAGGATTGGATAATATCAGGCTTAAGCCCCGGTAAGATCACACGATTTTTATTGTGGGTTACAAAAGCCACTTAGTCAGATTAAGCTATTTTTCGTGGGTAACAAATGTGCCAGACTACACATTGCTTCACGATCCATTCATTTTCTTGTCGCCTTTATTAATCCGGTGTCGCCACAGCAGAATGAACCACCAACATATCTAGCAAGTTTTTACGCAGCGGATGCCCTTCCAGCCGCAACCCATCTCTGGGAAACATCCACACACACACACATTCATACACTACGGACAATTCAGCCTACCCAATTCCCCTGTACCGCATGTCTTTGGACTGTGGGGAAACCGGAGCACCCGGAGGAAACCCATGCGAACGCAGAGAGAACATGCAAACTCCACACAGAAACGCCAACTGAGCCGAGGCTCGAACCAGCGACCAAGCAACCTTTTTGCTGTGAGGCAACAGCACTACCTACTGCGCCACTGCTTCGCCCTTGTATAATACATATGCTGGATAAATTGGCGGTTCATTCCACTGTGGTTAGGGGCGGACTGGCCATCTGGAAATTCTGGCAAATGCCAGAAGGGCTGGACCATTTTTTAAAATGTGGGCCGGTCAGTTTTTTTATTATTATTATTATTATTTTTTTATAGGTTTTGTTTTTACATGCAGGAAGCTTTTATCCCAAGCAAGATGTGAATATTATGATGAAGATGATGATGGTAATAATAGTAATATTAATAGTAAATGTTAAGCATTTGGCCCAATCTGTGATGGCTGGCTGGCTTGGCTACTAAAAAGCTCAGAAAAAGCAAAAAAAAGGGCTCTAAAATCAGATGCTTCTAAATGCATAAAGTTATCTGAAATATTTTCGAAAAGTTTAAATTCGTCCAATGCATTGGAGGACAGTAGCGCCATACAAGAAAACAGAAAATATACTTTAATTCATTACACTAACATACACTAGGTCATATTGACGCCATTCACACTCCTTCTGACAGTTTTTGACATGTACCTACACTGTGCTTAACAGTAAGCTTAGTGTAGAACTCCCGTCCATTTTAAATTGTCATTATAATGTGAGATTTAGGGTATACAAACCGCTGTATGCTACTGTACTGGCAATGTAGTCTAACATGCGAAACAAAACCTATAGCTATAGCCATAATACTGATATTTGTAGTGAACTCTGAATACATAGCTAGTCTCTAAAGTAAAATATTAAATACATGCACAGGTTACAATATGTAATTGATCCTTAGGTAGGGGTGGAGAGAATGGCAAGACTGCAGAGAATGACATATATAGTTATTTGTGAATAAAAGTATGCTAAAGTGTTGCATATCCATTTGTGTGTAAAGATGTGTGTGTGTAAAGGTGTGTGTTTGTAATACACATTCACAGGTTACTCAATATCCCAAGTAATATCTTTTACTGTATGTATAAACTTGTTATAAACAGGTTGTTTTTGTTCCAGTCACATAAATAAATGTTTAGATATCTATTACTCATGGTACTGCTTATATTATTTCGCCATCTGTACACCAATATAAGTAGTGAATGTGCGTGTCCGTGATTGGGGCTGTGTCAGTGTGGTAATGTGCTGGTGTGGCCACAGTGCCAGGGCTGATTTTTTGTCCTAGTCCGCCCCTGACTGCGGTGAACCCTGATTAATAAAGGGACTTAATAAAGTCAGGTTAAATGACCAAAACAGAGACAGACAATCTGGCATGTAACGCACATTCTCAAAGTACTTCAGTTTTGTTTTTTTTAGATTACCAAGAATTTTCACTTAACGTGTTTCTGAAATATCTACAAACATATTATGGTGCGAACAAAAACTTACATACAGCAGCTTTGAACTACTTATTCAGAATAAACTGAAACAACACAATTTCTGAGCTATATTTGGTGCAACTTAATTATTTTATGTTCAGTTCCAACTAATAAACTTCATTGTTTTGTGCTGGGACAACGTAAATAAATTGTGTGACATTGCATTTTTTGACAGTGCATGAAGCAAAATTAATACTTTGTGCAAGAAACGGAACATCTTTAAGATGTTTAATAAACTAATCGCTTAATAAAATTAATATCCATGAAGCAGACAGCCAAAACAGAACATGCCCAGCCAAATTAATAGTGCTAGATTTGAGCAACAGAGCCTTTAAAATGCATTAAATCGGCTTTATTTCCTCGTCTGATGAGATGCATTGTTTGCCTGAGAGCAGTTGAGCCGATTAAACATCCATAATCACAAACAGGAAACTGCTCTGCTTTTTATGGCCACGTAGGAGGCATCATGGGATACGGAGTCCATTTAAACAATGAAACTGATGGAAATACTGATCAATAATTGAGATGAAGGGGAAGAAACAAGAACGACAGCACAAATGAGACTCGTTGGCTCAGGTCGGAGCGATGATCTGCTTTTGTGTGTGTGTGTGTGTGAGTTGTAGAGAGGAAGTAATTAAATTGTAATGCGTGTTGATTTGTTTAGAGTCCCTCAACAGGCGGCTGCACTTTCCTCAAGATACTGAACCAACAACCTTTACCCATAAACATGAATAAGGTAACTACACAACACTACACAACAGGAGACGGCGGTGAGGGAGAAACCGGAGGAAGAATCTAGAACAGGAGGAAAAGCCATCGAGAATATCAGGCGACTGCTGACACACATTTAAGTCTGAGCAGTTGAATTTTTAAGGTGTTGTAGCCACTAATAAATGCTAAAAAAATATATATATATAAATATATATATATATGAAATAAAGGGGTGACACGGTGTATACCTCAGTTGGTCAGTTGGCATTTCTGTGTGGAGTATGTTCTCCCCTTGTTGGTGTGGGTTTCCTCTGGGTGCTGCGGTTTCCACCACAGTCCAAACCAGTGGTCACCAAACTTGTTTCTGGAGGGCTGGTGTCCTACAAATTTTAGCTCCAACCTTAATCAAACACACCTGAACAAGCTAATCAAGGTCTTACTTGGTATACTGTACTTGAAACATCCAGGCAGGTGTGTTGAGGCAAGGTTGGAGCTAAACCCTGCAGGGACACCGGCCCTCCAGGACCAGGATTGGTAACCCCTGGTCCAAACACATTCGCTATAGGTGTATTGGGTAAACTAAATTGGCCGTAGTGTATGAGTGTGTGTGTGTGTGTGTGAATGAGTGTGTATGGGTGTTTCCCAGTACTGGGTTGCATCTGTTGTGTAAAACATATGCTGGAATAGTTGGCGGTTCATTCCACTGTGGTGTGCCCTGATAAATAAGGAACTAAGCCGAAGAAAAATTAATGAATATTTTTGGAAATTTTTGAGTGAGATGCTAATGGTCTAAGCTAAGCTAAGCTAAGCTAAGCTAAAAGTGCTCTCACCAGAACTGAAGATTGGCTGAATGGGTTTTAAAAGTGGTAAAACACAACAGTTTATCTTTAGGAGACTTGTGAAATTAGCTTATCTTTAACTAGGTAAATTTGTTCAATTAAGCAAGTCATTGCTGCCCTGCTGAAAAATCCAGCTTTAACCAGCCAAGGCTGGTTTTAGCTGGCCGACCAGGCTGGTTTTAGAGGGGTTTTGGCCACTTTCAGGCTGGTTTCCAGTCATTTCCAGCCTGGTCTTAGTTGGTCAGACTGAAATATGACCAGCCAAATCCAGCTAAAACCAGCTTGACCAGCCTGGTTTAAGCTGGATATAGCTGGTTTTGGCTGGACTCCCAGCTTGGCTAGGCTGGTCAAGCTGGTTTTAGCTGGTCATCTCCCAGCCTGACCAGCTAAGACCAGGCTGGAAATGGCTGGAAACCAGCCTGGAAGTGGCCAAAACCCCTCTAAAACCAGTCTGGTCGACCAGCTAAAACCAGCCAACCAGCTTAGGCTGGTTTAAGCTGGATTTTTCAGCAGGGTGGGCAACACTTATGACTTGAAATAATAATTATTAAGTGGGCTAATAATATTGACCTTAGAAGTTTTTAAATGTTTAAAATATATATTTTTATTTTAGACAAGTGGGCGACACGATGGCACAGTGGTTAGCACTGTCGCCTCACAGCAAGAAGGGTGCTGGTGTAAGTCCCAGCAGTTGGCATTTCTGTGCGGAGTTTGCATCTTTTCCCCGTGTTTGTGTGGGTTTCCTCCGGGTGCTCTGGTTTCCCCAAAGTCCAAACACATTCGATATAGGTGAAATGGGTAAACTAAATTGACCGTAGTGTGTATGAGTGAGTGTGTATTGGTGTTTTTCAGTACTGGGTTGCAGTTGGAAGGGCATTCGTTGTGTAAAATATATGTCGGAAAAGTTGGCGGTTCATTTCACTGTGGCGACCCCTGATAAATAAGCAACTAAGCTGGAGGAAAATGAATGATTTTTTATTTTTAATTTTTTTTTGAGTGAGATGCTAACGGTCTAATCTGATTCAATGATCTACGCTAAGCTAAGCCAAAAGGGCTCCCACCAGACCTGAAGATCGGCTGAATGGGTTTTAAAAATGGTAAAACACAACAGTTTATCTCTAAGAGACTTGTAAAATGTACTTATCTCAAAAAATAACGTGTAGTGTTGCTTTAACTAGGTTAATTTGCTCAATTAAGCAAGTCATTGCATGACACTTGTTGATTCTGTAGCCTACTTGAAGGAAAGAAAAAAATTAAGCAGGCTAATAATGTTGACCTTAGCAGTTTTAACATGTTTAAAATATATATTTTTATTCCAGCCAAGTGGGCAACAAAGTGGCGCAGAGTTTAGCACTGTCGGCTCACAGCAGAAAGGTTGTTGGTTTGAATCCTGGCTAAACTAGATGGCATGGCTGTGTAGAGTTTACATGTTCTCCCCGTGTTGGTGTGGGTTTCCTCCGGGTGCCCCGGTTTCCCCCACAGTCGGGTAAAGGTAGGTGAATTAAATTGGCTGTAGTGTATGAGTCTGTGAATGAATGCGTGAATGAATGTGTACATGTGTTCCCCAGTACTGGGTTGCAGTGAATAATTGTGTATTTGTGTTTCCCAGCACTGGGTTGTGGCTGGAAGAGCATCCGCCATGTAAAACAAATGCTGGAATAGTTGGCGGTTCATTCCACTGTGGTGACCCCTGATAAATAAGGAGTTAAGCCGAAGGAAAATAAATGAATCTTAATTTGAAGTTTTTGAGTGAGATGCTAATGGTCTTATCCGATTCAGTGATCTATGTTAAGCTAAGCTAAAAGTGCTCGGCCAGACCTGAAGATCAGCTGAATGGGTTTTAAAAATTGTAAAACACAACAGTTTATCTCTAAGCTGCTTGTAAAATTGGCAAATCTAAAAAAAATGTGTAGTGTATCTTTAACTAGGTTAATTTGGTCAATTAACCAGGTCATTGGACAACAAAAAAAAACTTAAGCAGGCCAATAATTGTCTCAATCAGCAGCGTTCTAGTCCATACAGATCGCTGGAGAACTACAAATCCTATCATGCACCTCACATACACACCTGTTCCGGTTGTCCATTGATTTTACACACAAACACACACAGCTGGGAGCTGCTCAAGGACTAATTACACAGACTATATATACTGCTCTGTTTGACACACACTTGGCTGAGTCTTGTTGGTGTAAACCCTGTAACATCACGAAGCGTTTCGAAGTCAAATATACAATTTTTATTCCAGCCAAGCTAAAAAAATCTCCAAAAAAAAAAGTGTAATAGGAAATATTTCCTTGCACTATTAAACAACACGATGGCTCAGTGATTTGCACAGTCGCCTCACAGCAAGAAGGTCGCAGGTTTGAGTCTCGACTGGGTTAGTTGGCATTTCTGTGTGGAGTTTGTATCTTCTCCCCATGATGGCGTGGGTTTCCTCCGGGTGCTCCGGTTCCCCCTCACAGTCCAAACACATTCACTATAGCTGAATTGGATTAACTAAATTGGCTGTAGTGTATGAGTGTGTATGGGTGTTTCCCAGTACTGGTTTGCAGCTGGAAGGGCATCTGCTGTGTAAAACAAATGCTGGATAAGTTGGCGGTTCATTCCGCTGTGGTGACCCCTGATGAATAAAGGGACTAAGCTGAGGGAAAATGAAAGAATTAAACATCACTTAAGATATTTGAAAAAGGATTGAAATGCCACAGACCGCTAATAATTTAGCTTTGTATGAGCGCAAGCTGCGTGCGAGTGCTCACATTTTTTACTCAAGAGAAAATAAAGCCACATTTCTGGCATCTCTCACGTTTATAAGGGCACGACTCTGTTCGCTCTGGTAGAGCGGAAATGTTTTGCAAGAGTCTCAGTGTGGGAGGCTCAGTCTGATGCCCAGATACAACCGAGAATTGAGTCAAAAACTCAGCAGAACATTCAGCGCTGGGGGCCATGGGAAAATGGAGCGCAAGAAAGGAGTGATGTTTGACAGATAAACAAACCTAATCTAGCACAAACCCATTATATATCGCGCTCTCAATCTCTCCGTTTGTCACTGATATTAATGTATCATGAGAACACACAGTACTCATAAATACCGGACAGTAATTGCAGGGTTTTCCTGTTGTGCTGAGAGCTACGTCTATTTAAATGTGTTTCTTTTGCAACCACAAGCACAGCACAGGGAAATAAACTCAACAAGACGTTTCATGCCGAGATGTGAAAGGTTGCACATGCATAAGTGTGTGATCTCCCGTGAAGAAACCTACAGAGAAAACCAGTGATGGGATTAAACAGCAGCCGACAGTGAGTGTGCGCTTGTGTTTTTGTGTAGGAGAAGAATAACGTGGACAGTGTGCAACAATATGGGAACTAGTGCTGCACAATAAATCAGAGAAAATATTGTCATCATGATACCCAGCAGGTACACAATGACACAAAACGTTAATATTAGGTTAGATTTAGGCTGTGACGTCAGTTGACCAAAATTCAGGGTCTACCCAGTGTCTGAGGACAATGATATTTTGATGTCCAATAACGACTTTGAATGATGTTGATATTTGGTTGATTTTATGGACGTATTCATATTGTCGACTAATACTGACATTTATTCGTCAAGTATGGCAACCAAAATCCAACGTCTGAAAGACATAGCGGTTACATCCACACAAAGTCAAGCTGTAACATCAATAGACGTTGATATTTGGTTGATTTTAAGTTGTGTTGGAAAGTGATCAAAATCAAACATCGAGCCAACATCTTAAACCAACGTCATATTGACAGTCAAATACTGACATTTATTCATCAGGTATAGCAACTAAAATTCTACGTCTGATAGACATCATATCGGTAACATCCACACAGCATTAAGCTGTAACATCATTAGACGTTGATATTTGGTTGATTTTAGGTTTTAAAGTGACCAAAATATAACATTGAGCCAACATCTTAAAACAAACATCATGTTGACGCCAAATACTGAGATTTATTCGTCAGGTATGGCAACCAAAATCCAACGTCTGATAGACATAGCGGTTACATCCACACAACGTCAAGCTGTAACATCATTAGATGTTGATATGTGGTTGATTTTAGGTTGGGTTGGAAAGTGATCAAAATTCAACGTCAAGCCAACGTCATATTGACGTCAAATACTGACATTTATTCGTGAGATATGGTAACCAAAATCCAATGTCTGATAGACGTCATAGTAGTAACATCCAAACATTGTTAAGCTAGACATTTGATGTTGATTTTTTGGTTGATTTTAGGTTGGAAAGTGACCAAAATCCACCGTCGAGCCAACATCTTGAACCAACGTCATATTTGACGTCAAATACTGACATTTGTTCGTCAGGTGTGGCAATCAAAATCCAATGTCTGATAGATATAGCGGTTACATCCACACAACGTCAAGCTGTAACATTAATAGATGTTGATATTTGGTTGATTTTAGGTTGTGTTGGAAAGTGATCAAAATCCAACATCGAGCCAACATCTTAAACCAACGTCATATTGACGTCAAATACTGACATTTATTCATCAGGTATAGCAACTAAAATTCAACGTCTGATAGACATCATATCGGTAACGTCCACACAGCATTAAGCTGTAACATCATTAGACGTTGATTTTTGGTTGATTTTAGGTTGGAAAGTGACGAAAATCAACCGTCGAGCTAACATCTTGAACCAACGTCATATTTGACGTCAAATACTGACATTTGTTCGTCAGGTGTGGCAATCAAAATCCAATGTCTGATAGATATAGCGGTTACATCCACACAACGTCAAGCTGTAACATTAATAGATGTTGATATTTGGTTGATTTTAGGTTGTGTTGGAAAATGATCAAAATCCAACATTGAGACGACATCTTAAACCAACGTCTTACTGACGTCAGATACTGACATTTATTCGTCAGGTATGGTAAATAAAATCCAACGTCTGATAGACGTCATAGTGGTAACATCCAAACAATGTCGAGCTGTAACATCATGATGTTGATTTTTGGTTGATTTTAGGCTAGAAAATGACCAAAATCCAAGGTCGAGCCAACATCTTGAAGCAACGTCATATTGGCGTCAAATACTGACATTTATTCATCAGGAATGGCAACAAAAAAATATTCAATGTCTGATAGACGTCATATCGGTAACGTCCACACAGCATTACGCTGTAACATCATTAGACTTTGATATTTGGTTGATTTTAGGTTTTAAAGTGACCAAAATATAACGTTGAGCCAACATCTTAAAACAAACATCATGTTGACGCCAAATACTGACATTTATTCTTCAGGTATGGCAACCAAAATCCAATATCTGATAGATATAGCGGTTACATCCACACAACGTCAAGCTGTAACATCATTAGACGTTGATATTTGGTTGATTTTAGGTTGTGTTGGAAAGTGATCAAAATTGAACGTTGAGCCAATGTCATATTGACATCAAATACTGGCATTTATTCGTGAGATATGGTAACCAAAATCCAATGTCTGATAGACGTCATAGTAGTAACATCCAAACAACGTCGAGCTATAACATCATTAGACGTTAATTTTTGGTTGATTTTTGGTTGGAAAGTGATCAAAATCCAAAGTCGAGCAAACATCTTAAACCAACGTCATATTTGACGTCAAATACTGACATTTATTCGTCAGGTGTGGTAATCAAAATCTGGCTGATAGACATAGCGGTTACATCCACACAACGTCAAGCTGTAACATCATTAGATGTTGATATTTGGTTGATTTTAGGTTGTGTTGGAAAGTGATCAAAATCCAACATTGAGACAATATCTTAATCCAACATCAAGTTGACACCAGATACCGACATTTATTCGTCAGGTATGGTCATTAAAATCCAACGTCTGATAGTCGTCATAGTGGTAACATCCAAACAAGGTCGAGCTGTAACATAATGACATTGATTTTTGGTTGATATTAGGTTGGAAAGTGACCAAAATACAACATCGAGACAATATCTTAAACCAACATCATGTTCACACCATATACTGACATTTATTGTCAGGTATGGCAACCAAAAATTCAACGTCTGATAGACGTCATATCGGTAACATCCATCCACACAGCGTTAAGCTGTAACATCATTAGACATTGATATTTGGTTGTTTTTAGGTTGTGTTGGAGAGTGCTCAAAATCCAACGTCAAGCCAACACCTTAAACCAATGTCATTTTGACGTCAAATACTGACATTTATTCGTCAGGTATGGCAACCAAAATCCAATGTCTGATAGACATCATAGTGGTAACGTCAACACAGTGTCAAGCTGTAACATCATTAGACGTTGATATTCGGTTGACTTTCGGTTGAACGTTGTAGATTTTCCAATTTGTCCAAACAAAACGCGACGTCCCCCGTTCATTACTATTAACATCAGTTTGATATTAAGCCATATTTCCAACATGCTGACACTGTTTGGCCAATCACAACACACTTGATCAACCAGCCAATAAGAGCACTTTGGGCTTTTCAGGGGCGGAGCTTTGGAGAAATTGACTACCAATCAGAGCATTTCAGGCCACGTCCACACACATGTATATGTGTGATCAGTTTAAAAAAATAGTCTACACATGCTTGGTTTAGGGTGGCACGGTGGCTTAGTGGTTAGCACTGTCGCCTGACAGCAAGAAGGTTACTGGTTTGAGTCCCGATTGGGCCAGTTGGCATTTCTCTGTGGAGTTTGCATGTTCTCCCAGTGTTGGTGTGGGTTTCCCATTGCTGGGTTGTGGCTGGAAGGGCACCCACTGTGTAAAACATATGCTGGAATAGTTGGCAGTTCATTCCACTGTGGCAACCCCTGATAAATAACTAAGCTGAAAGAAAAATGAATGAATCAATTGTATGCATTCATATGAATTTTTGGCAGTAAGGAAAATACTTATGTTTCCTCGTGAAATCAAGCTGCTTGAACATGTTTTATGTATCTTAGAACGCCTAAGGAACAAGACGGCATCGTATTTCCTCTTTAACAATCATTAATAATTTATAATGCACGACCATAATAGACAGCATGCTATTTATGTCTTATGAACTTGATTCTAAACATCTAAATATCACGTAAATGTGGACGTCACTGGTGGATCATCCCCTCTGTGTGTGTGTGTGTGTGTGTGTGTGTTCTTCCTCCATCCTCTGTCAGTTTGATCCGTCTTCTAAAATATTCAATGCATCCGTCTGTATTGAGAATCAGCCGGAGGAGAACAAACTGTTTTTAGCCTGTAAACACGCTTACATAACAAAAGAGGTAAATGGAGCACACAGGATCTCTACATGAATTGTTTACTGAAGCCGTAACGCGCAGGACATCAATGAATATAAAGATGCAGTTACAACAAAGGTGCACCTGCGCACATATACACACACACGCGCACACACACACACGCACACACACGCACACACACATATATTTGAATAGAGTTAGACGGCAATACTGCTTCTGTACAGAGGAGGAAAGACAACATCAGAGAAGCCTGGACCTAACACAAAGTACATGAAGTAAGAAAACAAAACACAATTTGACATAGGGAGGGACGGTAGGAAAAGCAGAAATACACAGTACAGTAATAACAAGAAATTGAAAAAGAGAAATGCTCCAAGTTCATTAGTAGAAAAGTGTCAAATTTGTAGAAGAAAAGCACTAAGACCTGCCTCTATACTGCACATCGTGTGCGAACAAACTGAAACACAACATAAAAATGAGATTGTATTTGCATGACACCGACATTGGATTCATTTAAAGCTACCTGCAGAGTACTATGACAACTGAACTGATGGATAATTAATTACAGGGGGGAAATGAGCTGCACGATTTTTAGGAAATATTGAATAGCAAAAATGTACATTTTTCAATACTAACTTGTGCCTTTGGATGATGATGGATGTTTGGATGGATGGATGGATGGATGGATGGATGGATACTCTAGACAGATGGATTGATGATGGATACTGTAGATGGATGAATGGATGGATCATCCTGTGTATAGATGGATAGGTGGATCCTGTTGATGGATAGAGGGATGTGGATAATGTGGATAATGTGGATGGATGGACAGATGGACGGAAGGACAGACGGATGGATGGATGCTGTCTATGAATGGATGAGTGGATGGATGGGTGGATGGATGGAGGGATGATGGATGGATGGATAAATCCTGTAGATGGATGGATGGATCCTGTGGATGGATGGATGGATGGATGGATGGATGGATGGATGGATGGACGGGTGAATAAATACTGTAGATCGATGAATTGATGGGTGGATAGATCCTGTAGAATGGATGAATGGATGAATGGATGGATGGATGGATGGATGGATGGACAGACAGATACTGTAGATGGATGGATGGATGGATCCTGTGTATAGATGGATGGATATATCCTGTTGATGGATGGATGGATGGATGGATGGATGGATAGATGGATGGACGGATGAATAAATACTGTAAATCGATGAATGGATGGGTGGATAGATCCTGTAGATGGATGGATGGATGGATGGATAGATAGATCCTGTAGACGGGTGGGTCGATGGATTAATGGATGGATGGATGGACAGACAGATACTGTAGATGGATGGATGGATGGATGGATCCTGTAGATGGATGGATGGATGGATGGATGGATGGATGGATCCTGTAGATGGATGAATGGATGGTTGGTTGGATGTATTGGTTGGATGGATGGATAGATCATGTAGATGGGTGGATGGATGGATGGATAAATGGATGGATGGGTAAATGGACAGATGGATGGATGGAAAACCAAACCGGAAACAAACAAATGTGAACTAAATGGGAACCACTTAGAATTATAAGTGGAGCATTCGGACAAAATAAAGTCAAAACCAGTTACAAAAAGAACCTAAAGATGAGATTGTGTGAGACAAAAAAAAGATCATTGAGAAAACACAAGATGAGAAAAGGGGAGAACATTGTGACACAAAAGTCAGCTGAGGTGAGATTAGAGGCATTGATTATAGTAACAGTCTCAGTCAGCATCCTGATGACGCTGAACTCTCTCTGCATGTGCGTGCGTGTGTGTGTGTGTGTGTGTGTGTGTGTGTGTGTTTACGCTCTGAGAGAGGTCTTGAATCAGGCTGTGAATGGTAGTCCTCCACCCACAGCACAGAGGATTTCTGAATGAACGAGTCTCCTTCCTACAGGCTCCTGACACTCTGCCAAACACACACTCACTGAGCTGCCAGCCACGCAGAACCACAGCCAACCCTGCCCAAAACACACACGTCACTTCCCATCAAAACACACACACACGCCTGTCACTTCCCATCAAAACACACACTGTTAGACATGAACTCTCCTGCTCTGCTTCTCTCCTGGTGGTGACTCATCATCCGCCAGACACTTCAGATCAACATGACCGTCTGCAGCACATGCTTGCAGCTAATAGTAACTTATTATCAATATGCTTTGAAGAATCAATCGCTTTCTTGGCACAAGGTTAGATACCCCAATAGCAAAGAATTCTGGCCCAGATTTGGCATAAAGCTGGCAGAGCAGGCATTCGTCCGGAATACCAGAATACAAGGGTGGTAAACAGGTTCGTGACAAGTAAATGATAAGTAAAGAATTTTCCATTTTGAGTGAACTGTCCCTTTAAATACCCGGATGATGCACTTATTGCACTGATACACAATGTGTGTAATGTTATGCACTTCATGCACTCAACAGTGGGTTCAATTACATTGTTTATTCGTATTTAAGCAAGCAAAATTGCAGCAAAGACTCATTGGAAATACAGCTTAACAAGTTTTTAAATGATTTATGAAGGAATTCAAATGCTTTGATTTGTTATTTCATCTTCATTCACAAGTAGCAGGGTATTTACAGCTTCTGCTAAATGACTAAATGTAAATGTATTGTATATTTCTGTTCGTTTGCATCCCATTCCTTTATGCCCCCACCTAAAATTATTTTCTTAATCCCTTATTACCGCGGCGGCGCCACACATGGCGGTAGTGGTCACTTTGGCGTAGCATATTTCAGGTGATAAATCCACTAGGGGGTGCTCTCTACAAATTTATGTGAAACTGAAATACATTGCTCATGGCATGTTCATTGTATACTTCAGAGACATATCCTTCTTGTACATGTCCACAGGAAGGTGGAGATTGTTGTACATATCAACTCGCAATCCACTGACCTAAACCCAACTAATAGTGTTTTCAAAATCAAACATAAGACAAAAGTCCACTGCATCCACATAGTTTTTTCTTGATTTTACATTGCTTATACTTTTTTAAGAGACTGGCTGTTTCTCAATTCTAAGAACGCAAGGAACGGACTTGTGTTCTTCTGGAGACCGGTCTTGCCAGGTGTCCTCGGAAGAACGAACTCAGGAGACCGCGAGAACAGAGAACGCGTCCTTTGAGATTGAGATGCTGCGTTCTTCCTGATGGTCACATGACCTTTACGTTTTTTAAATGGTAAATTATTTAAACATTACATCCTTCATACAACGATTTATAGTTTTTCCCCTTTTCAAAATATATACTTTGCATACAAACATTATAAATCTTTGTTGCACAATATGAATTTCAGCAAACAAACACCCTTAATGTGTTTATTCCTTTATTAAGATGTCCATGGTAATGTTTACTTTAACCGTTTCATTGAGGGAAAATCCTGAGGTAAATAAGTGATATCTCTGAACTTTAATAATAAATCTAAATAAAATGCTGCGCTTCCCACCTCCAGTCGCAATGACTTCTGGGACTTCCAGAGCGAGTTCGCTGCTCAAGTCTGCATCGGTGCGTCCTCGATATCAAGATCACATCCGGGAAGTTTCACGCGTCCTCCGTACTTGCGGTCTTGAGTATTGGAACTGAACTTGGGCAGCTGATGATGACGTTGCATGAGAACACGAAAACGCATATTGAGAAACAGCCACTGTGTTTCGCTGGACTCGAACCAGAGCACTCTGCATCCCAAGTTCAACACCATACAAGGTGAGCTACCGAGCAAACTGACCGCACCAGAAAAGTTGTCGGTATATTAGTGGCGCAAATATATTCAATTATGAATAATAGACACCATTAACTGTTAATTATCAGAGGTGACCACAGAGGAATGAACCGCCAACTACTCCAGCATGTGTTTTACACAGCGGATGCCCTTCCAGCTGCAACCCAGTACTGGGAAACACCCATACACATTCACACACACACACACTACGGCCAATTTAGTTTCATCATGTAACATGTCTCTGTAAATATCATTAATGTGAAAAGGAACAAAAGTTGTTGTCATCATACTGCCCCCTAGTGTTATTACTACCAAGAAAGTTTAAGTAAGTTTTTGCAGATTCACAAAATCGTAGGCTGAGTATGTATGCAGGGCTTTAAAGCAAAGTATATTTGCTCTTCAGTGATCGTCTATTATCATAAAGTCACAATCAAACTCAAGAGCCTCCACTTCACATGAAAACAGGAGGTCATGATGAGTGTTTAGCAGGCATCTTTACCAAGATCCTTTTGCCGATGAAACATCTAATCAAAGAGGCGTCTGTGTGCTTTTCAAGGAAAATGATCATAGTTTGCACATGAATAGAGTGCTTTGGGGTGCATACTTGTTCAGCTACGCTGGTTCTGGAAGTATTTTTCCTTTAGGAAAAGTATTGGTTAAAGCAGTGGTTCTCAAACTGTGGTGCGTGTACCACAAGTAATACGCAGGCTTCCTTATAGTGGTAGGAATTGGTGAATAATTAAAAGTAAAAATTATGAACACACTTTTAACCCTTTTAAGTGAAGTTTCCCAAACTAATTTCGAGAGGAGCACGTGATAGAATTGACTACAGCTGATCCTTATCACTAATCACTAACTAGCCAATCGGATCACTCTAAATTTAATATAAATATCCAGCCTAAACTTCATTCCTCATCTTCGTTTTTGGAAAAAAAAAAACCATCCTTCCCTTCTCCCTTCTCCCTCCTCCTCAGTTCGGGCGTCACAAGAAATGCTTTTGTAAGGGATCACCAATCTTGATGTCAAACTGAATGATAAAATGAATTCAAGATTATGCATGAAACCAATAATTTTGAGTTTGTACGCCACACAATAACCTTGATTTGCCTGGAGTGTATGTGTGCGTGCATATGTGTGTGTGTGGCCGGTTTTGCGTATGTTGTCTCAGTGACGCACGAGTCAGGTGGCGTGTCTTCAAACGGGCGGAGCTGTCCGCGGTGCTGAGGCAGATCCAGAGCCAAACTCGCTCAAACACACACCGAGAGATGCGCAACACACTCACGACTCCCATTTAAAGCAGACCTCAAGCAAAGGTAAGCGGGTTTTCATATTTAAACACTCCTTTATGCATTTTTGCATCTCTAGTTATCAATGTTATCTCATTACACTCGCGTATATGGATTGTTTAATAAGCAACCTGCTGCGCGCAACCGAGAGATGCGCGTTCGCCAGCAGGAACAGACAAGCACGCGTATTTTAAAAAGTTCTGAATTCATTAAAGTCGTAAACTTCGCAATTGAATATGAAAATCTCAACAGCTCATAAAGCTTGTGTTCATTTTAATTCGACAAAGATGTGATGTTTCAATTATACGCACATTTTAAAAGCAATTCTGATGTTAAAGTTCTACATACTGTATTTGCACTTGAATATCGAGCTTGTGCATCGGAGAGATTTCAAGTAAGCAGATTGCCGTGCCCCGGGCTCCTCGTCGTCTCCGTTTGACGGCACTTTGCGGTTCAACAGCAGTGCGGATCATCGCGCGGTTTCCCGTAGCAACGGGGTATGACTCATTTAGTCGCGGTAGCAATTTAGAAACTAATGAGATTTTCAGCGCAGGGTGCGCGCGCACGCACTGAGTGCTCCGTAAACACTCATCAACAGGCTTTCAACAGATGTCAGAAAATCAGAGAGAGAGGGGGGGGGGGGGGGGGTATACAAACAGGAATAGAGAAAGGAGTGTAGACTGTAATGGGAGATTTAGCCTTGTAAACAATGGTAATGTAATGGTAGCTCTTTGTTACCCTATAACCGATAAACAGTAGACTGGAACAATTCTGTAATCATTTACTCACAGTAACGTCAGCTTACTTTCCTGCTTTGCATAACAAAACAATAAAACAAAAGGAAAAATCAGTATTATGAATGTTTTGTCCATGTACTGAAATTCAGTGAGGCTTAAAACAGTGGAGAGTAAAAGGATCATATCTTTACGAGAAAAACTTTTAACAAAAATTCAAGGTTAAGAATAAAACATAATTTGTGGTTGGGATGCATATGAATAGTCTATGTTTTGAACATAGGTGTGTTTGTGTACATTGAAAGTCAATGGGGTCCAAAACAATGACTAAAAAACATATTGAGTTAAATAAAGAAATATGCAATTTCAATTCGTCCATCTTAAAGTCAAAAACTGAAAAGTCAAATAAATCACCTTAAATTGCCTGAAATGCATGTGTGTGTACACTGAATGTGAATGGGGGCCAAAACAACAAAGACATAAAAGACATTAAAAAAACATGTGATGAGAAAAACTGAATAATAACAAAATTTAAGATTAACCATAAAAGCATAATTTTGGGGTTGCATGCGAAATAAATAGTTTTGATTTTGCATGTGTGTGTGTGTGTGTGTGTGTGTACACTGAAAATCAATGGGGTCCAAAACAACAAATATAAAAAGTACATAAATAAATAAAAAAAAATCTAAAATATCAATTCACCCATCTTGAAGCAAAATTGTTATTGAACCATAAAACAATTTATTTTGAGTTTGCATGCCAGATAAATGACCTTGACTTGCCTGGAACGCACATGAGTGTGTACACTGAAAGTCAATGGGGTCCAAAACAACAAAAACATAATATATAATTAAATGTAAAAAAATAATAAATGTATAAAATATCAATCCACCCTTCTTAAAGTCATAAACTGAATTTAAAAAAAAAAAATCTAATTTAACCACAAAACTTTTAATTTTGAGTTTGCAAGCCAAAAGAATCACCTTGATTTGCCTGGAATGCATGTGCAAAGCCAATAGGGTCCAAAACAACAAAGACATTCAAAAACATGTGATGAGAAAAACTGAATAATAACGAAATTTAAGATTAAGCATAAAAGCATAATCTTGGGGTTGCATGCCAAATAAATAGTCTTGATTTTGCTCGTGCGTGTGTTTGTGTACATTGAAAATCAATGGGGTCCAAAACAACGAATATAAAATATATATTATATAATTAAATAAAGAATATTCACCCATCTTGAAGTCAAAAACTGAAATGCAAAATTGTTATTTACCCACAAAACTTTTCTTTTTGAGTTTGCATGCTGAATAAATCACCTTGATTTGCCTGGAGTGTGTGTATATTGTAAGTCAAGGGGGTCCAAAATAATGAAGACATTAAAAATGAAACCATTTTTTGAGTTTGCATGCCAACTAAATCACTTTGTGTGGAGTTTATGTGTTTGTTTGTACTTTGTACACTAGAAGTCAATGGGGTCCAAAACATTGAGGGGCGAAAAATCATTGATCTAAAGTAAAAAAAACAAAAAAACAAAGTACAACAATAAAACTAATAGAGTTGCATGCCAAACAAAATACCCAGATTTGCCTGGAATGTATGTATGTTTGTGTTTGAGTGTGTGTTTTTGTGTGAGTGTGCCTTTTTGTGTGTGCGCATGTGTCGGAGGCAACATTGCGAATGCTCCCACGCGCAAACATGTGTTGCTTAACAAACTATTGTAACCATGCACACTCGTCGTAACTGAGTTTGTTAATGCAGAAAGAGCCTAATGTTAAACCAGTTCAAGCTATGTGTTTGTTTACATGTGTTTGTGTGTGTATACACTGATGTCAATGGGGTCCAAAACAAGAGGCATGAAAACATTAAGACAGATCTTTGAAATAAAATCCAATTTTCAAATGACAAACTAATAAATGTAAAAAAAAAAATCAAAAAAGCAAACAAACTTGAGTGTGAATATAAATGTCATAAAGGGCGTCACAGTGCACTGTTGCTTCACAGCAAGAAGGTCGCTGGTTCGAGTCCCAGTTGGACCAGTTGGCAATTCTGTGTGAAGTTTGCATGTTGTTTACTCCGGGTGCTCCGGTTTCCCCTACAGTCCAAACACATGCACTATAGGGGAATTGGATGAACTAAATTGGCCGTAGTGTATACGTTTGAGTGTGTATGGGTGTTTCCCAGTACTGGGTTGCAGCTGGAAGGGCATCCACTGTGTAAAACAAATGCTGGAATAGTTTGCAGTTCATTCCACTGTGGTGAAACCTGATGAATAAGAAACTAAGCTGAAGAAAAATTAATGAATGACCAAAATGTGTTAAACGACCCCTCTCCACCTTAGTTATTTACCCTTAGGCCATGTCCACACTAATGCGTTTTCATTTGAAAACGCATATTTTTGTCTCCGTTTTGCCCTTCCATCCACACTGAGACGCGTTTTTAGGAAACAAAAACGTATCTTTTTGAAAACGATCTCCAAAGTGGATAAATTTGAAAACGCCTTTTTCGTGTCGTAGTGTAGACGTGAAAACGGAGTCTTTCGAAAACGATGACGCGTTTTTTGTCATGTGACACAGTCATGTTACTAATTCGTTTACTTTATTTTCGTTGTGATTATGATTTTAGTGATGTCGTCCTTACTGTGAGGGTAACCAGCGTCATCAGCAGGATACTGTTCTTTAAAGCGGTCCAGTATATCGGCGTATTTGTTTTGGCACGTCTCCCAGTCTACATTTCCACTCTCTTTTGCAACTTTGTATTCATGTGTTACTCGAAGCAGCAACTCTACTTCATTGTCAGTCCATTTAAAAAACTCTGTGCTTTTCCTTGACATTTTGCCGAAACGTTTCAAAGAGCCGGAAAGAAAATAAACGTCAGCCGGAAATGACGCGTGACGAAGCGTCTTACGTTTCACGCATGCGCAGTACAGGTTGAAAGCATTGGTAGTCGTTTCAGTGTGGATGACAAAGTTATGGAAAACGAATCGAAACGACAGTGTGGACGTGAAGCGTTTTTAGAGGACAACTCCGTTTTCAAATTTATCCGGATTAGTGTAGACATGGCCTTGAAGTGCACAAACCGTCCATTTTATCACCTTTAAAAAGGACCACCACCCAAGGGACAGCTTCAGCACATGTTTTTCTCTCTCATGTAAATCTGTCTGACTGACCATCTCTCCCTCCCGCTCTCAGGTGAAGCATGTCGTCATCCTCGTCGTCATCTCGATGCTGCGCAGCAGGCGTATTCCTCGTCCCCTCGCTGCTTCTTCTGCCCCTACTTCTCTCCCTGATACACACAGCACACGGAGCCACACTGAGAGAGCATCGCCTTAGTGGAACTGAACCCGTTTCTTATGGACCCCCATCCCAATTGCGCCCTCCTCCCAGCGCAGAGATGCTCCGAGCTCTACGATACATCCAAAGCCTCAGCGAGAGGACTCCAGCAGATCCTGACCAATCAGATCAAGACGCAGAAGATGACATGGAGAGCGTGCGTTCAGTGCTTAAAATGGCATCTCCAACTCGAAGGGAAGAGAAGGACAACACTCAGGAGTTGCTTCAAGCCGTGCTTACGACTCTACAGCAAACCGAAGAACACATGAAAACACCACAGAAGGTCATCGCCGCTCCGAGATACCACCAGTTCGCAAGACCAAAACAACAAGTGAAGGTGGACACAGATGATGGGAACTATGGGAGAAACTCGTGGGCTGAAAACCGGAGACGCTACAGAGAGTATCCAATCATGTTTGAGGACGATCAGCCGCTTAAACGGACCAATGAGAACGCAGAAGAGCAGTATACGCCACAAAAGCTGGCGACCCTACAGTCTGTGTTCGAGGAGCTGAGTGGAATCGCTTCATCTAAAACCAACACCAAACGAAGTGATGATGATGAAGATGATGAAGATTTATACAGGCAAAGGAAGATGGTCTTGGAGGACATCATGGGAACTGATGATTGGACGCCTCTGGAGGAGCAAATGGAGAGCGAGGAGGAAGAAAGAGAGAGGCACGGATTCACACGCAACCTTGAGGATGATGATGAAGATGATGATGGGAAGAGATCCCTTCAATCTGATTGGCTGCAGACACAAAGGGAGGAGGAGGAGCCTGAGGACATGGCGAAGCTTGTGGATTATTACCTTCTGCAAATGCTGGAAAAGAAAGAGCAGGAGCAGCAGAAAAGACAAGAGGAGGATGAGGAGGAGGAGGTTGAGAAAAAAGATGAGGAGGAAGAAAACGTGGAGGAGAGGGAAGTCAAACCCATGCAGTCTTTATCGGAGATACTCAAAATCTCACAGAAGCTCAGAATTCCTCCGGAGGAACTTCTTCAGCTTCTTCGAAACGAAAACAGGAAGGATTTACCAGGACGTACGGGTTATGCTCACAAAACATTCCCTTCAGCGCCACATCGTCGGCCAATAGAAACGTCAGACATCGCTCAGGACATCCTGAGCATCCTCGAGCTGGCAAGTGCAGCGCAACAAAACCAAAGACCAACGCAAGCAAGAAATGAACGTTATTATGAAAGGCAAACAAGCAGGGATGATTACGACGACACCGCCGGCGAGGAAGATGAGTTAGCTAACTATCTGGCAACCGAAATGCAGAGACACACACGTATGGCGCCACTTCGTGACGAAGATCAACCAGTAAACCTTCAAAACTACTATGAAAAACCACCAGCGGAGCACGAAAACGCGGCTACAGGAATAGACAACAGCACAATGATGAAAATCCTGCGGCTTTTGGATCCGGAAAGCGACGACGCTGACGAAACAGACTCTGATGCTGGAGAAAAAGTCCCTGAAATGTAGATAACTCATGTAGAGGGTGAAATAAGTATTGAACTTGTCATCGTTTTACTTAGAAAACATATTTCTGAAGGTGCTGTTTACTTGAAGTTGTCACCAGATGTCAGTAACAACTAAAGCAATCCATACATACAATGAAATCAAAACTAATTGGTATAGAAGTTAAGTTATGTTTAGTAAAATGAAATAGCGAAGTAAAAAAGTATTGAACACATGAAGAACGGAAGGTGTAATATGCCATGGAAAGACCAGACAGCAGCTGAAATCTCTCAGTAGTCAGTGTAAATTTATATTATCTGCTTCAGAAATTACCAGAAGATGAAGATGAAACCAGGCTGGACATTTCAGGAAGACAATGATCCAAAACACAGCCAAGAAAACTCTTGAATGCTTTCAGAGCTTCTAGAACGTTCCAGGCAATCACCTGACCTGAATATATTAGAAAATAAGAATTAGAGATCAAAACTCACATCACAGTCAATATTTTTAGACAAAAATATATAAATAAATCACACCTGAGCAATGAGTGTAGTTTCATTCTCCATTCAAGAGCCATCTTGAAGCTGTCCTTACCAAAAAAAGCCTTAGTGTATAAGTGTATGTGTGTGTGTGTGAATGAGTGTGTATAGGTATTTCCCAGTACTGGGTTGCAGCTGGAAGGCCAGCTCTTGCATAAAACATATGCAGGAATAGTTGGTGGTTCATTCCACTGTGGTGACCCCTAAAATAGAGACTAACCCGAAGGAAAATGAATGAATAAGTTCAGTACTTTCTCCTTGCGTCATTGCATTATTACACATAATTATCACACATAATATGAAGAGTTCAGATGAGAAAACCTCTAAATGCTGTCTGAAATTTTAATAATAATATAAATAATAATAACTCCTTACATTTATATAACGGTTTCCTGGGCACTCAAAGCGCTTTACTCACATTGGGGGAATCTCATCTACCATCAGTGTGCAGCATCCACCTGAATGACGCGACGGCAGCCATTTTGCGCCAGACCGCACACCACACGCCAAAATTATAGAGGAAAATATAAAAATATAGAGGAAATGTTCCTCTATAATGAGCATTTTTATCAGGCTCCTGTGTGTATGTTCAGTAATATCACTTTTATGGCACTTTTATTTTCATTTTATGCTCTTTAAAATGAAATATGTCAACATAAACAAAGAAAGCTGAGAAAAATCCGACGGCACTTAGAGGTTTTTGCATCTCAACTCTTTATATATTAGTTTTGTTTCATTTCTTTTTGGATTTTTACCAAAAAAAAATCTGTCAATCATGTCAACAGCACCTACAGTAAAATATTCACTAAGAAAAATCATGACGTGTTCAGCACTCATTTTACCCGCCATATATTTACTGTTTGAAGTTCTGTCATGAAATAAAGTATTTTGAAACAACTATATTCCTCGGTTGCGTTTAGTCGATGTAGTGCTCCAGCGTGTATATATGAATATATAAACCTATTTTAGTAAACCCAGCGAGTTTGTTTCTCCTGGTTAGCGACTCGAGCATTACCTCTTCAACAGATGAACACACAGGACTTTTTTTCCCGCTAGTTCTGCTTTCAGTCCTTCAGTTTCTTGTGCGTGTGATGAGGTCATGTGTGACGTGGCAGAGGTAAATAAAGCATTTGTTCACACCATGCTCCTCTGTTTGTGTCATGTTTCTGTGCAAACTTGGCATGCACGACATGAAATCTTCATCAATCTGTTATTATTTTTTTCTTAAAGAGACAGTACAATTTAAAAAATGAAAGTTCTGCCATCATTTGCTCACCTTCAGGTCATTGAAAGCCATACACATTTGTTTGTTTGTTTTTCCTGCTGAACAGCATGTTTGGTTGTCAGTAACTAAACGCATCTCATCACACAGTTACTGCGTATATAATTACTATGGGAGAAGAGTTGGGTAAGGTAAAAAACTAATAATGAAAATGATTAATAACTGATTACATCATTAAATTGTATTTAAATTACTTTTATAATTCTAATTTGTCTGAAAACTTTTTAATTTGAGCTAAATTAATTTAATTGCTTAATACTTCCTAAAAAAATCTTAAAATCTTCTTAAATCTTAATACTACATAAACCCCTATAAGTGTTGAAAAACTCTTTTAATTCTTTAAATCTGAGTCAAAAGGGGCCTTTTAGCTTGATTTAAAGAATAATACTCGAGAAATAATCATTTTAATATAAATATCGCCTGAATATAAACAGTAATCAACTGATTTCTCATTCAATTTGCTTAATTTTTCTAAGCATGTACAATAAATGTCTTGATATTTGTAATCTTCTTTATTTAAAAAAAATGTAATTATTCTGCTAAATATACACTCACCGGACACTTTATTAGGTACCCCTTAGTAGTACCAGGTTTGACACACTTTTGCCTTCAGAACGGCCTTTATCCTTTGTGGCATAGATTCAACAAGATACTGGAAATATTCATCAGAGATTTTGGTCCATATTGACATGATAGCATCACACAGTTGCAGCAGTTTTGTCAGCGGCACATCCATGATGTGAATCTCTTGTTCCTCCACATCCCAAAAATGCTCTATTCAATTATGATCTGGTGACTTTAGAGGCCATTTGAGTACAGTGAACTCATTGTCATGTTCAAGAAATTAGTCTGAGATGATTCACGCTTTATGACATGGTGCATTATCCTGCTGGAAGTAGCCATAAGAAGATGAGTTCACTGTGGTCATAAAGGGATGGAGATGGTCAGCAACAATACTCAGGTAGGCTGTGGTGTTGACAATGCTCAATTGGTACTAATAGACCCAAAGTGTGCCAAGAAAATATCCCCCACACCATAACACCACTAGCCTGAATCGTTGATACAAGGCAGTATGGAACATTTTTTTCAATCGTTATTGTCCAAGTTTGGTGAGTCTGTGTGAATTGTAGCCTCAGTTTCCTGTTCTTAGTTGACAGGAGCGGCACCCGGTGTGGTCTTCTGCTGCTGTAGCCCATCTGCCTCAAGGTTGGACGTGTTTTGTGTTCAGAGATGCTCTTCTGCAGACCTCGGTTGTAACGAGTGCTTATTTGAGTTACTGTTGCCTTTCTATCAGCTGGAACCAGTCTGGCCATTCTCCTCTGGCATCAACAAGGCATTTGTGCCCACAGAACTGCCCCTAACTGGATATTTCCTCTTTTTCTGACCATTCTCTGTAAACCCTAGAGATGGTTGTGTGTGAAAATCCAGTAGAACAGCAGTTTCTGAAATATTCAGACCAGCCCATCTGGCACCAACAACCATGCCACGTTCAAAGTCACTTAAATCCCCTTCAAAACAGCTTTCTTCCCCATTCTGATGCTCAGTTTGAACTGCAGAAGATCGTTTTGACCATGTCTACATGCCAGAATGCATTGAGTTGCTGCCATGTGATTGGCAGTTAACTCAATTTGTGTTAACGAGCAGTTGGTCAGGTGTACCTAATAAAGTGGCCGGTGAGTGTAGTAGTATAAAAAGAAATCAATTACTCTGCTTCTCTAAATTTATTCATACAAACTGTTGAATTTATGCACAGGATTTAGGGAAAGTAAATTATAATATTAATTATATTATTAAATTTGACATTGTTGGGTGAACTTTCCCTTTAAATGAAAACATACAGGGTTCGGGTTCGCAATAATTATTGGCAAATTAAAATGAGTTGGGCATTTATATTTATTACTGACATTTATAAGTGAACTGCAACTTTATTTTGACTAAAATATGAATATTTGATAACAAAAAAAACATTCAATTTAGGTCAATACATTGAACAGCACCTGCAAAACCTTTTTTATACTGTCATTTTGAGATAGAAACAAGACAGTTCATGATCTGTCCGAGAGTTTTTGACTGATTGTCAGCATGTAGAGGAATACAAATGAGCTCTACTGTCATCTTTGATCAATTTAATGCATCCTTACTAAATTAAACAAGTAATTTCCTCTAAATAAAAGACCTTTCTATAAGATGTCCTTGTTAGTCATGTTCAATGTCCTTACTATAGTAGAAAATGCAATTAATTATGCATCATTACTCTAATGTATAAATCTAGCCCTCATTCTAACCCTAACCACGTTACGTTACCACAAGTACATGCCATTAATTAATTTCACTCAGGAGTAAATGAATAGTTACACTTTAACAAGGACACCTTTAAGTGAAGTGTAAGGAAAAGAAGTCTTACAGTGGCTTAGTGGTTAGTACTGTCGCCTCACAGCAAGAAGGTCACTGGTTCGAGTCCCAGCTGGTCCATTGCTGAAAGAAATATCCATGTACTCACTCTCCAAATATTCTGTTTTGTAACTGTGTCTTATCTTATTGTAAGTTGTCCCTGTACTAGGCGCCTTGACGTTGCGCCTTGACATTCTTGAGCACTGGATAAAATTGTTCTGCCTAACTGAGCTGAATATTTGCACGTATTCATAACCCATGTAACCCTGAGTATGATGTATAAAAGCTGGGAATACCCCAGTCTTCTTTAGAAGAGAGCAATAAACTGTTGGATTCACATCTCTCAGTTGTTGTTGCCTTCCTGGAGCTCCAGCTTACTGAGGAAACACACAGACGGTCTGCAATTTATCCCAACAACTTGGTGACCCCCGACGTGATGAAGCTGATCAGGTAAGACATGAATTTGGTTTTGACTACCTGATTAGTTTCATCACTGAACTGAGTGTTCAGGAAGCTGGCAAGACATGAATTTGGTTTGACTGCCTGATAAGCTTCATTACTGAACTGAGTAATCCTTGGCTGGGATTTTCCCTGAAAAGCCAAGAAGAGCGCGCTATACAAAAGTAAAACGATCATTCTGTGTGTTTTCTAGTAAGTATTTACTAACATGGGTGGTTCATACCCCAAGCCTGAGATAGGGGAAGGCCCTAAAGATTGGATGTATCGATGTGGGTGGGGATATTACACTAATCCATGGTTAGATAATCTAGCAGGGTGGACTGAGGCACAAGCGATGCATCCCTACCCTAGAGACGGGTCATTTGACCCCCATGTGCTAAAACGGGCTCACAAATTAATTTATGAAAGTGAAGGAGATCCTGAATGGGACCATGATTATATGAAAAAGGGTTATGAAATCTGGATGAAGATGATGAGTGTGTGGAATGATAAACAAAATATTAACCTACCAAAAGAGGTAAAGAAATTAATTCCGAAGCCTCTTACAGGCTCAGCATCAAAGATTGAGGTAAAAAGAAAGGAGACACCCAAAGTGCCTCCAGCCCCTGTTGTTACTGTTCCCTCAGTTACAGTTACTGTTCCTACTCCTACCCTCTCCTCCCCCATTCCTGATGAGAGGCAAGGAAAGGCACATCAGAGGATGCCTCTGTATCCTGTACAAGAATTAGAGGGGCTTCGCACAGAGAAACCAGACCAAGGGGATAATCAGGCTTTCCTATGTGTCTCAAAGAAAGGGGGACATGCTGAAGTAACCCCTCCCTCTGCAACACAGCTCAAGGATGTCATTTCACTGCTTCCTGATATGAGCAGGCCAGTAGAATTTGTAGAAACTATGATACGTGTCTCTAGAAATGCACAGCTTACAGGAGCTGATTATAAATTTATATTGATGAACAAAATGGGGTCTCAATATGATGAGACAGCCCTCATTGATGCAGTTCCTTGCTTGTGCTCTAAAAATGATGAGGTTAAACTACAACCCCAGCAAATGATACGTAGAGTAAAAATTAAAGAAGGGGATTATGAGGAACAAGAATACACAAAAGATGTACCGTACTTTTACTGGCGGGATGAACAGGGTGCTATAGATATCCTGAAGCGACAGCTTACTGCTTACCTTGTGGACACTCGTTGTGCTCATAGAGATTTGTCACACGTGACCAGCTGTAAGCAGGAAAAGAAAGAGACAGTTTCTGCCTTCCTCCAGCGTTTTTCCAATGCTTGTATACATTTGGGAGGATATTGATCTACCTGAAAGGCAGCCACAACCACTGTTTATTTCCACTTTTATTAGTAACTGTACTCCAGATGTTCAGAAGATACTTAAATTTCAATTATCTGATCGATCTCAAATGACTCCAGAACAGCTCAAGCAAAGGCTTCGAACGATGACTGGCGATGGTCTGTTCGATCAAACTTTGAATGTCGCCCTCCAACAAATGGGGGGTGCACAGCCATACCCTTATAACTGATTTAATAACGGCTTGCCATCTTCCCTCGCAACTGGCCATTGTTAAAACTCAGGGCCATTCGAAGGAACACACTGATGAAGCCAAAGGAAACGCTCTGGCTGACCGACATGCTAATAGCAGCACAACAGCCTTTACCTGAGGACTCTATGCACGTTTCCTTGTTGTCTACAACCTCTGCTTCGGGGATGCTCCCTGACATTGATTTGGCTATGTTACAAGCATCAGCCACTGACGAGGATAAGTCCTTCTGGGACGCCTTTTCTTCCACGTTTGATGAAAAGATGGGTCTATGGCACGACAACACTGGTCGCCTATGTCTCCCACATGTGGCACTGTCATTCCTCGTCCACGAATTTCATGGTGTCACTCATCGTGGACGAAGAGGGGTACATGAAATGATGCGATCTTTGTTTTGTGTCCCAAAATTAGAAACCACCATTAATAACATACTTGACAAATGCCTTATATGCGCTCAATATAATGTATCAAAGCCTGTGGCACAGCACCAACATTTACCAAGACCAATTACACCTTTTTCTGAATGGCAAGTAGATTTTACGCATATGCCCAAGAGGGGACCGTTTAAGTATCTACTGGTTTGCGTAGATAAATTTTCAAAATGGGTAGAAGCTTTTCCTTGCTCAAGGGAAAATGCAAAGGTGGTAACACAGAAATTGATCTCTGAAATTATACCTAGATATGGGATCCCACAAAGTATCGATTCAGATAAAGGAACACCTTTTACATCAAAGGTAACGCAACAATTGGCAACTGAATTAAATATAAATTGGCGTTTCCACATACCCTATCATCCACAATCATCTGGATTTGTGGAGCGAACTAACAGAACCTTGAAAGGAAAGATAAAGAAGGCCTTAAGACAACACGGTCATAAAGATTGGGTAAAAATTTTACCAATAGTACTAGCAGATTTGAGAATGACACCACAAGCAAATTTGGATTCTTTATCACCATATGAGGTGGTCATGGGAAGACCTTTCCCTATCCCATGGCAAGGGGGAATTATGGGAGTGGGTATTGAGCTTTCTAACCACATATCAGAATTCTCAGCGGCCCTAATTCAGAAACTTAATCAGTATTGGGAAAGGGTAACAAAGAAACACCCTGAAATTCCACTTGAGGCAGCACACCCTTTCCAGATAGGGGACAAGGTGCTAATAAAAGATATAAAACCCCAGAAAGATTTAACTGACCCCAAATACGAAGGGCCAGCTGAGGTTCTGGCTGTTACACGCACTGCTGTATTAACTGATCTTTTTCCACAGTGGATCCATGGCACCAGAGTGAAACCATTGAAGTAAATGTCTATGATATGATATTAATCGTTTTTGTTTTGCAGACTACTTCTACTGATAACCCTACTGGGACTGACACAGGCCCACACTGAAGTACACAACTTATTCTGGCAGTATGCTAACTGGACTGCACGACAGACAACCAATGAGTCATGTGTTGTCTGCCAAGAAGTGTTCTCCTCTGCTGTGACTATATCCTTGAAACCTTTACCTTTTACATGTACTAAACTTGCTTTTTGTACAAATGCTTTGGGAGATATTTATGAGTGGCGCCCCACATGTGTTTCTAACAAGAAAACATGGGAGCCTCTTTGCAAATCAACTAGCAGAAAGAATCATTCTGTTGTAATACCTACACCTAGAACTATGGGTTTGAATATTTTGTTGACGAAACCCCAGGGGTTCAGTTTTTCTTTTTGCTTTAATGGGACAAATGGAGGTAATGTATCCACCTTAAGAGCTAAAGATTGTAATATAGTAATTGGCGAGAGGGATCGATTTTCAGGGGTATATTTACCGTGGCGAAAGAATAAAAAATATAGTTCTCTACTAAGTGTTTGTCCACGTTACATCCCAGGCACCTGTGAACTGAACAAACTTAAATGTGCTAATATCACAAATGAGACAGCTGTCACGGCATGTTACAACCTGAACAACACATACTGTCAACGCAGCAACGTAACTTGTGTCCCCACTTGGCCGAGACAGGATGCGGTCCTGGCCGATGACTGGTACTGGTATTGTGGGGGAGAAACCATCTTCAACACTTACCCCACCAATTGGACTGGTCTTTGTACTGTGATCCAATTACAACACATGGTCACTGTCATGCATCTTGCCAGACAATCCAAAAGGGAACGGAGGTCAGTTCCCCAGGACGACGTACCCGACGAACACCGTATGAGATCACACTGGACTAGATTCTGGGAGGCTATGATTCCCAGTTTTGGCGTAGCAGATGCCTTAAAACAGCAAGAGATCATGCATTATAGACTGGCCTCTTTTATTAACAGTACCACGGATGCCATTTCTGGACTAAGAGAGGAGATGAAAGCTCTGAGACTAATGACTATGCAAAACAGACTGGCTCTGGACATGCTCTTAGCGGAAAGGGGCGGGGTCTGCTCCCTGGTCGGAGAGAGCCAATGCTGCACTTTCGTTCCCGCGGATGATGAGGATCTTGGACGAGTAGGACAAGCTGTAAAGGCGATGAAAAGGATATCATCACAGGTGTAAGAATGAAATGAAGGAAAGAAATTATAATTGGGGATGGGGATTTTTAGAAAGCCTGTTTGGATCATTGGCTCCATATGTCTCAATGGTAGTACCGGTACTTATTATTTTCTTATGTGTATGTATTTTTGGTCCATGTCTTCTGAGATGTTTTATGGAACGAATGTATAGGATGGTTAATGCCTTAGGTAAAGGGTTATGAACATTTAGCTATGAATGGAACTGAGGGTAACCATTTAACAAATAGAGTTTATGAGAATATGGTATGATCCAGGCTCTTGTAAAAACAGAGCCTGGAAGAGGGGATTGAAAGAAATATCCATGTAGTCACTCTCCAAATATTCTGTTTTGTAACTGTGTCTTATCTTATTGTAAGTTGTCCCTGTACTAGGCGCCTTGACGTTGCGCCTTGACATTCTTGAGCACTGGATAAAATTGTTCTGCCTAACTGAGCTGAATATTTGCACGTATTCATAACCCATGTAACCCTGAGTATGATGTATAAAAGCTGGGAATACCCCAGTCTTCTTTAGAAGAGAGCAATAAACTGTTGGATTCACATCTCTCAGTTGTTGTTGCCTTCCTGGAGCTCCAGCTTACTGAGGAAACACACAGACGGTCTGCAATTTATCCCAACAATTGCTGTGTGGAGTTTGCATGTTCTCCTCATGTTGGCGTGGGTGTCCTCCGGGTGCTCCAGTTTGCCCCACAGTCCAAACACATGTGCTATTGGATTAAATGGATTAGCTAAATTGGCCGTAGTGTATGAATGTGTGTGAGAATGTAAGCGTGAATGGGTGTTTCCCAGTACTGGGTTGCAGCTGGAAGGGCATCCACTGCATAAAACATATGCTGAAATAGTTGGTGGTTCATTTCGCTGTGACGACCCCTGATAAATAAGGGACTAAGCTGAAGGAAAATGAATGAATGATGTGATTTGAAACAGGTGATGTCAACAGGTGATTGTAATTATGAATCGGTACAAAAGCAGCACCTAAGGAAGGTCTAGTCCAGGAGTGGGCAAACTCTGTCCTGGAGGGCCGGTGTCCTGCACAGTTTAGCTCCTACTCTAATCAAACACACCTGCTTATAGATTCTAGTGATCTTGAAGACACTGATTAGCTTGTTCAGGTGTGTTTGACTAGTGTTGGAACAAAAGTCTGCAGGGACACCCGCCCTCGAGGATCAAGTTTGCCCATCCCTGGTCAAGTCATTTAGGAGCAAATATGGGCCAAGTTTGCCAACAAATACTTGAAAAAATTACTGAAATGTTTAAAAACAATGTTCCTCAAAGAGGAATGGATACATTACAAAGTGGTAAATGCTTTACTGGTAAAACTTTTTTTCAAATGTGTTTCAAGAGCCAGAACTGAAATACTTTACACATTAAATAATGTTTGTTGTATTGTCTGCAATGAAATGCAAGTCAAAGTAAATTCAGAAATCACTACTTTCTTTTTTTTTTATCTGCGTCTTCCATACTGTCTTAACTTTCTCTGATTTGGGGTTGTATGTAATATGAATGTGATTTAGTACTTCTCGCATACTGTTTTTCCAACACTATGAATTCGAACACACTACTCAGCTCAGTGTATATCACGTACAATTCAGTAATGGAGATTTTAGACACACATGAAAAATTGTAACGTTGTCCCTTCAGTGCACTCAGAGCTTCAGTTCACTCACTCTCTTTCAGTCACACTGAAATGGACTACATTGGTGGACTATGTAGGGAATATTGAATGAGGGAATAGGGTTGATTTGGGACCCTGCTGTCTGTTTCTGTAGACTGACGTGATGACTGTTAACGATCCTTCAGTAAGTGGGTTTGCTTAAATACTCCTCCATTGTCTGTCAAAAAACAAAGACAAAACTCAATCAGTAAATTTTGTTTTACTATGCAAGAATTAAAAGATGAGACGTCCAATTTTGGTGCCTGTGCCAAATTAAAATGTTTAAAAGTGGTCTTTTAAACTTAGAAAACATTAACAGTTGAAGACAAAATTATTCACTCTCCTGTGAAATTAAATGTGTATCTATATAGTGTATGTGTGTGTGTGTGTGTGTGTGTATATATATATGTATATATATATATATATATATATATATATATATATATATATATGTATATGTATATATATATATATATATATATATATATATATATATATATATATATATATATATATATATATATACACACACACACACATTACACACACACTTTTACCAGCCACTTTTTTAGGTACACCTGTTTAACTCCTCGTTACCGCAATTATTTCTAATCAGCCAATCACATGGCAGCATGTATTTAGGCATGTAGACATGGTTAAGAGGATCTACTGAGTTTTAGAATGGGGAAGAAAGGGGATTATTTAAGTGACTTTGAACATGGCATGGTTGTTGGTGCCAGAGGGCTGGTCTGAGTATTTCAGAAACTGCTGATCTACTGGAATTTTCACGCACAACCATCTCTAGGGTTTACAGAGAATGGTCAGAAAAAGTGAAAATATCCAGTTAGGGGCAGTTCTGTGGGTGCAAATGCTTTGTTGATGCCAGAGGTCAGAGGAGAATGGCCAGACTGGTTCCAGCTTCTAGAACAACAGTAACTCAAATATCCACTTGTTACAACCAAGGTCTGCAGAAGAGCATCTCTGAACACACAATACGTCCAACCTTGTGGCAGATGGGCTACAGCAGCAGAAGACCACACCGGGTGCCACTCCTGTCAGCTAAGAACAGGAAACTGAGGCTACAATTCACAAAGGCTCACTAAAATTGGACAATAACAGATTGGAGAAACATTGCCTGGTCTGTTGACTCTCGATTTCTGCTGCAACATTCGGATTATTGGGTCAGAATTTGGCATCAACAACATGAAAGAATGGATCCATTCTGCCTTGTGTCAATGGTTCAAGCTGGTGCTGGTGGTGTAATGGTGTGGGAAAAATTTTCTTGGCACACTTTGAGCCAATTAGTACCAATTGATCATCCTTTCATCGCCACAGTCTACCTGAGTATTGTTGCTGACCATCTCCATCCCTTTATGACCACAGTGTACCCATCTTCTGATGGCTACTTCCAGCAGGATAACGCGCTGTGTCATAAAGCGTGAATCATCTCAGACTGGTTTCTTGAACATGACAATGAGTTCACTGTACTCAAATGGCCTCCACAGTCACCATATCTCAATCCAGTAGAGCACCTTTGGGATGTGGTAGAACGGGAGATTTGCATTATGGATGTTAAACTGAAAAATATGCAGCAACTGTGTGATGCTATCATGTCAATATTGACCAAAATCTCTGTGGAATATTTTCAATATCTTGTTGAATCTATGCCATGAAGGATTAAGGCAGATCTGAAGGCAAAAGTGGATCCAACACATATTAGTAAGGTGTACGTAATAAAGTGGCCGGTGATTGTGTGTGTGTGTGTGTGTGTGTGTGTATACTGGTTACAGAACAAAACCACTGTTATTCAATGACTTGCCTAATTAACCTAATTAAGTCTTTAAATTACACTTTAACTTGAATATTAGTATATTGCAAAATAACCAGCAAAATATTATATACTGTCATCAATGACAAACGAAATTAGGTATTAAAAGTGAGTTCAACTTTTCACGTTTTGGAAAAATCTTTGAAAAAGAATTCGAATTTCACAGGAGGGGCGTCACAGTGGCGCAGTGGGTGGCACAATTGCCTCAGAGCAAGAAGGTCGCTGGTATGAGCCTCGGCTGGGTCAGCTGGCATTTCTGTGTGGAGTTTGCATGTTCTCTCCGTGTTGCCGTGGGTTTCCTTCAGGTGCTTTAGTTTCCCCCTCAGTCCAAAGACATGTGCTATAGGTGAGCTGGCTAGGCTAAATCATCCGTAGCGTGTGTGTGAATGAGTGTGTATGGATGTTTCCCAGTACTGGGTTGCAGCTGGAAGGACATTCACTGCATAAAACGCTTGTTGGATAAGTTGGCGGTTCATTCCGCGGTGGCGACCCCTGATTAATAAAGGGACTAAACTGAAAAGAAATTGAATGAATGAATTTCACAGGAGGGATAATAATGTTGTCTTCAATTCAATATTGTCAGAGTTCAAGTTCATTTATTACAAAGCACATTTAAAAAAAACATTCACAAGACTGACCAAAGTGCTGTACAGTACACAAGACAGACTAATATTTAGAACAAAAACAGGAAAAATAAACAACAACAGAAAAACAGAAATAAAACCAAGAGAAATAACAGATGTATGTTTAGAAACAAAGCATTTGGCAAAACTATCAGTATAATATTAATAGGTCAAACTGAACAGGAACGTTTTAAAAAGTGACCTTAAAAAGAGATTTAAAAACAGTGATTGGGCCATACTTTAGACCACCTTTCGTTAACAGAAGTCAAAATCTAAATAGGAGCTGAAAAAAATATACGTTTATATAAAAATGAAGCAACATAACATTGAAATGTAAATCAAAAATGTATATACTTTCAGTGTCTGACCTCCTGAAGTGATTCGGCCTCCTCTATTGATTTGGCCACAGACGCTTTGGATGTTTCCTGCACTTCTCCACCAATGACAAACTCATCCAGGATAAAATAAGCCTTCTCGAAGTTAAAAATGATGTCTAATTCACACACCTGCAACACAGATATCAAAGCAGACACCAAATGCATCAATCGCAAGAGACACAAAACACACAATCAAATGTCTTTGTTGTCACTTTTGATCAATCTTATGCATCCTTTCTGAATAAAAGTGTGCATTTAATTAATTAAATTAATTAATTTAAAAAAGGATCCTGACCGCAAGAGTTTTAATAGTTTTTATTTGATACATTTTTTACTTTAAATACATTTTCCTTACATTGCCAAAGTACTGGTCCAGCAGCTCCACGTATCTGTGCAGAATATCCAGCGTGAGCAGTTCATTGTCATCTTGCTCTAAACCACAGCAGAAATACAGACTGGCGTACCTAAAGGTCAGAGGTCAACGTAACCACTCTGAGTACAGGAAAAATACAAACTGACTGCAGTGTTTTTACATGCAACCCACACACAATCAACCCAGGCTTATTTTTGATACATATCCCTATATACATTTCTGCAGATCTCAGGAGCTACGTTTTTTTTTGCAGTTTTTGTTTTAGTGAATCCACCAGAGGCCGCTGTGTACGCTTTTTCAGATCTCAAATTTGTCACATGAGTGCCATTCATGCCTGGTGTTCTTGCGAAAATCCACCAGAGGCCGCTGTCGACTGACTGCCAGAACAACCGACCAATCCACTGACAGTGTTTTCAAAAGCAATCCAGAAAAATAAAAGCCCTCTCCTGATTTTTACCACGTTTTCAGATCTTACCACATTCTCACCCTGTTATTTACTTGTTTACTTTTGGCTTTTGTTTGCTTTCTGAAACCATTCTTCGTCAAACTCAAACATCATCGTCGCTGTCAACTCCTCTCAACATCTTAAGTCCACCGACTGGTAACAGTAGGAAAGCCGTCCACACAGAGGTAGAGGGAAAAGAAACAGGCCGTCTGCGATGTCATTCCACCAAATAGCATTTCTTTTAAAGATGAAATACAGCCATATTTAGCTCTGGCTACACATTTCAGGCTCTCCAGAAATGTGTACGGGGATATATTTTCACAATGAACGCGTGTTACTCACAGTTATAGGCTGATCTGGGATCAGTATGCTCTTAAAAACCAGTAAGTTTTTAAAAATATATATGTATCAAGAGTAACATTTGGGATCTTACATTATTTTCTTTGCACTACTTTGTTTATGCTGAAATTAAATTGGTGTAGAAAAAAAAAAAAAAAATATATATATATATATATATATATATATATATATATATATATATATATATATATATATATATATATATATATATATATATATATATATATATATATATATATATATATATAAGTTGTTTAGAAAAATTACAATTACAAAGAAACCGTTTTTTGTGAAAAGTTTTGTGAAAGTTTTTGTGAACTGTGCAGTAGAAAAACAAGTTTTTTTTTGGTAAAACATACCTAAAACAATCTATGTTTTATATAAAACTTAAAATTTGTTCCTCTACTGCACTGCATACATTTACTTAAGAATAAATATAATAAGTATTATTACAATGAATAAATGAATAATAATCATTAAAATGTTAATATGTATATTTTTCCCTTAGAAATAGCTAATCAATTTAACAAATAATTACCAAATAAACAGCAAGTAACACATTAAACTAAATGTTAAATATTCGAGAGGAACAACTGAAGCAGTACACTACCTGACAAAAGTCGATCAAATTTTTAGAAACAGCAACTAATAACTTGACTTCTAGTTGATTATTTGGTGTCAGAAGTGGCTTATATGAAAGGCAAAGGCCTCTAGATTACGCTTATTTTACCAAACTAAAATATGATGATGCCTTGATTTTTTAATGATTTAATTAGGACAGTAAGGTCTGACTTTGCTTAGACAAAAGTCTTGTCACTAAACAGAAATGATGTCCAGTATAGAATATAAAGTCATGCTGCAGTGGAAACAGAGTGAATATTGTGTCTGACTCCTCATGAGCTTGGAGGACTGCATCCATACATCTCTGCAATGCCTCAAATCACTTATTAATAAAGTCATCTGCACTGGCTAAGAAAGCGTTCTTGCAGGACTCGATTCTATGGATTCATCTTCAATGCCTCCTCCATCTTACCCCAGACATGCTCAATAATGTTCATGTCTGGTGACTGGGCTGGCCTATCCTGGAGCACCTTGACTTTCTTTGCTTTCAGGAGCTTTGATGTGGAGGCGGAAGTATGAGAAGGAGCGCTATCCTGCTGGAGAATTTGCCCTCTCCTGTGGTTTGTAATGTTATGGGCTGCACAAATGTCTCGATACCTCAGGCTGTTGATGTTGCCATCCACTCTGCAGATCTCTCACACCCCCCTCCCCATACTGAATGCAACCTTAAACCATGATTTTTTCTTCACCAAACTTGACTGATTTCTGTGAGAATCTTGGTAACACTTTACAATAAGGTTCATTAGTTCATGCATTTACTAACATGAACTAATCATGAACAACACATGTACAGCATTTATTAATCATAACTGAACATTTACTAATGCATTATTAACATCCAACTCCATGCTTGTTAACATTAGTTAATGCACCATGAGTTACCAATGAACAACTGTATTTTCATTATCTAACATAAACTAACATGAACAAATACAGTAGTAAATGTATTGCTCATTGTTTGTTCATGTTAGTAAATGCATTAATTAACATTAACTAATGAACCTTATTGTAAAGTGTGACCAAAATCTTGAGTCCTTGCGGGTTCCAGTAGGTCTTCTGCAGTATTTGTGATGATTGCGATGCAGTTCAACAGATGATTCATCAGAAAAATCGACCTTCTCTCACTTCTCCAAATGATCAACTAGAAGTCGAGTTATTATTTGTTACTCTTACAACTGGGATCCACAACAAGATTTTTGTCAGGTAGTGTGTATTCTTGTAAAGCATACTTCAATCATTATTTTTATTTACAGCTAATAAAAAATATTCATAAACGATGTAAAAGTATAATTCAACTTTACAGCTAAATTTCCTTTTATTGATTTGTTTTAATACATCTTCAGTTTTAATTTAAAGTTATTTAATAATGTTGTTGAGTATTATGCCATTGCTATTACGCCCCATTCACACGGGGCGTCAGCGTCAATGCTTCCCAGAGTAGTAGCTTCAGAGTAGTTGCTCGTTGCAGAAGTTGGGACCAGCTCAACTTTTCAAGCGCCGACGGAAGCGTCAACCAATCAGATCGCTGTATGCAAAAACACCAGCTAGACAGTGGCCTATTGCTGACTGAATTTCATAGGCTGACGCTTCTTCCATGACGATCGTTTCAGCCCCAACTTCAGACACGCCTTCAGTCAAGCGTTGACGCTGAAGCCCCGTGTGAATGGGGCGTTAGATTTAAAGTGTGAAAAAGTCTGCAGAAATGTCATTTTATTTGATTTAAGCTAAGCTAGATGAATTTAAGAAATATTTTTTGGCTGAAATAATCAAAGTGCAATTACATAAATATTACATAATAATAATAATTTATGTATGAAGTAATAATAACAATACATTAATACTACAATTATACATAATTTAATTGAATATTATTATTATTATTAAACATAAAAATATATATTTCGGATGAACAGAAGCCCTGATGTGTCACAAGTGAATACAATGTTTGCTCTGCAGGTCAAAGTTCAGCATGCAGGCATTATAAAAGCTTGTCAGTGTCTTCTGAATGAATTGCGATACTTCACTATGCAGAGATATGAACGCTGCATGAACACTCACGCTATTCACTGTAAACACACCCGCTTTAGGGCTGATCATTAACTGGGGTCAAAGGTCAAGTTTAGTGATTCTATGGGAGCGTCAGAGAAAGCAGTGTAGATAAGAGCGGCTTATCTCAGACCTGCGGTAGACGATCTTCAGGTCTCTCCAAGGCAGGAAGTTGCAGGCTTTGGGCGGGCGGGACAGCACCATCTGCGTGAGGTCTCGAATGATCTTCCTCTTGTCCCGATCGCTGAGCACCGTGAACCACTTCTGCAGCCGCAGCTTTCCCTGACGACTGAACAGCAGAAGGAAGCGCATCTGCAGCATAAACAACACACACACTCATCTGTACTCAGAATCACACGCTTTAACTTTTAATGAACATCAAAACTTACACTTATTATTTTCATATGGATATTTAGTAGGGCTTTTTTGGAAACTATCTGTGTACTTCATGATTTTGTCAAAATTTATTTGCTTTTATAATCTTTAATCAAATATCAAAACCTTTCCTTCACATCTCGTCACATGGAATGCGTTTAGGGTGGGGCTTTCAGTCATTTAGGGCGGAGCTTTCAGTATATTACAGTGGGTCTATCAGTCCTTCAGGGTGGGACTATGAGTAATTTAGGTCTAGGCTATCAGTACTTTAGGGTGGGGTTATTGGTTCTTTAGGGCGGAGCTATCATTACATTAGGGCAGGGCTATCAGTCATTTAGGAGAATGGGGCTATTGGTTATTTAGGGCGGAGCTATTAGTCCTTTACATTAGGGTGGAGCAATCAGTCCTTTAAGGTGAGGCTATTGGTCATTTAGGGCGGAGCTATCATTACTTAAGGTGGGGCTATTAGTTATTTAGGGCGGGGCTATTAGTTCTTTAGGGCGGTACTATCGTTAACTTTAGGGCGGGACTAGCAGTCCTTTAGGGTGGGACGATTAGTATTTTAGAGCAGGGCTGTCATTAACTTTAGGGGAGGACTATCAGTAATTTAGGGTGGGGCAATTGGTTATTTAGGGCGGCGCTATCAATACTTAGGGTGGGGCTATTATTTATTTAGGACGGGGCTATTATTACTTTAGGGCAAGGGTATCAGTAATTTAAGGTGGGGCTATTGGTTATTTAGGGTGGAGCTATTATTACTAAGGGTGAGGCTATAAGTTATTTAGGGAGGGGCTATTAGTTCTTTAGGGCAGGATTATTAGTCATTTAGGGCAGGGCTATGAGCCCTTTAGGGTGGGGCGATTAGTTCTTAGGGGCGGGGCTGTGATTACTTTAGGGCAGGACTAAGTCATTTAGAGTGGGGCTATTAGTTCTTTAGGGTGGGACTGTTGGTTATTTAGGTTGGGGCTATCAATACTTTAGGGTGTGGCTATTATTCCTTTAGAGCAGGGTTCTCTTTACTTTAGGGTGTGGCTATCATTACTATAGGGTGTGGCTATCATTCCTTTAGAGCGGGGCTATCATTGCTTTAGGGTGTGGCTATCAATCCTTTAGGGCGGGGCTATCATTACTTTAGGGTGTGGCTATCATTACTTTAGAGCGAGGTTATCATTACTTTAGGGTGTGGCTATCATTACTATAGGGTGTGGCTATCATTCCTTTAGAGCGGGGTTATCATTACTTTAGGGTGTGGTTTTCAATCCTTCAGGGCGGGGCTGTCACTACTTTAGGGTGTGGCTACAAGTCCTTTAGGGTGTGGCTATCATTCCTTTAGAGCGGGGTTATCAGTCATTAAGGGTGGGGCAATTAGTTCTTTAGGGCAGGGCTATCTTTACTTTAGGGTGGGGCTCTCAGTCTTTTAGGGCTGTATATGATTATGAATTACTTAATTTTAAGAAAATACTGTGAACTGTGTATATTTTACCTTTAATGGGGTCTACAAATGGAAGTAGCCATAATTTATATTCAGACTGTCAGGCACTCCTCACAATGTGTGCTGAGTAAAGCACTGACTTGAATATAGCCATTAATTTAACACAAACACAAACGTACGCACATGCATGGGACTACATGCTTGTCGTGTGCAGAATGTCAAACTAAAATAGGACTAGTTAAAGTATAACTAGAAGTAATATGAGTCAAATGTGTTCTGACACACACACACTTGCTCTACATGTACACACTCTCTCACACTGAAGGTCAGACAAACAATATAAAAAATCTGAAGTTTTACTATATAAATATAAATATATACATATATATGTATAAATATAAATATATATATAAATATATATATATATATATATATATATATATATATATATATATATTTACATATACATATACATACATACATATATATATATATATATATACACACACACACAAACAAATATATATATATATATATATATATATATATATATATATATATATATATATATATATATATATATATATATATATAAATATATACACACACAAACAAATATATCTATATATATATATATATATATATATATATATATATATATATATATACACACAAACAAATATATCTATATATATCTAGATATATATATATACACACACATACACATACACATAATATCTCCCTCTCACACATATAGCAGCTCTAGAAACACATTGATTTGGCCGTGAGTATCAGACTCTCACCGAGACCCCAGTGGGAATCTGTGTTTGACATTTTAAGGTTGTTGCCAAGAGCCTGAATCCTTGTTAACAGACAATGCACAGATACACACATTAGCCTTAATTGAGCACTGTAGGCTACTGCTAATAAACCAATTCCTTATTGACTGAGTCATATTAATAATACCCCTGAATTATTACCCCTATTTTATTTTTTTCTCCAATTTTTGTTTAACAGAGAGCAGATTTTTTTTCAACACATTTCTAAACATAATAGTTTTATTAACTCATTTCTTATAACTGATTTATTTTCTCTTTGTCAAGATGACAGTAAATAATATTTGACTAGATATTTTTCAAGACACTTCTATTCAGCTTAAAGTGACATTTAAAGGCGTAACTAGGTTAATTAGGGTAACTTTTTGTATAACAATGCTTTAGACTATCGAAAAAAATATATTGTTTTAAGGAGCTAATAATTTTGACCCTAAAATTGTGCTTATAAAATTAAAAACTGCTTTTATTCTAGCCGAAATAAAACAAAAAGACTTTCTCCAAAAGAAAAAATATTATCAGACATACTGTGAAAATTTCTTTGCTCGGTTAAACATAATTTGGGAAAAATATAATAAAGAAAAAAATTCAAAGGAGGGCGAATAATTCTGACTTTAACTGTATATGTGTGCGTGTGTAAGTGTGTATAGTAGCTGTAAAACATATAAAATGTTGTGATATAGAACTGCACTACTCTCAAGAACTGCTTCAGATGTGTGTTTATGTTAAAAATAATACAATTAATTGGAATTAAACATTTAACCGCAACATAGAATAAATGTAGTTATATTATGGGGCAACTTGTATATGCATTGCTTTTTTAATAATTCAAAAGCCTATCAATAACTCCTTATATATTGATATATAAAATAGACCCATCACACTCTTTAAATTTTCTATTTTCAATGTATTTTATATTAGTTATTTCAGGACATCAACTAGTTAAAGTATTGGCAACTAACAAAAGTGATTATATTATATTATATTATATTATATTATATTTTTGTATGCAGAAGTATATTTAAGATAGTATATAATAAAGTATTTGCAACAGCAGCTGCTTTTTAAAATATTTAATAATATTAACATTTTATCCATCAGATTCTTGGTTCACACATTAAAAATGACATGTAGTTGATTTTCTATACAGTGCTCAGCATAATCGAGTACACCCCATTTTGAAAATGAATATTTTTTTCCATTTCTTAGTGAATATAGGCTATGTATTTTGGTGCATTTAAACAAAACATATTTATTAAACAGATATGTTTATTAAAATAATAATTCAGTCACCAAACATATTCAGAAATTGAAAGATAATGGAATTAAATTCAATAATAAATTAAATATTGCAAAAATAAATAACAACCTACAAAATTTCAACTAAATGTTTTTTGCTTCTCTTGTTAAATTTGCATTTAATATTTTTCTATAACATGGACATTTGGGAGTACTCATTTTTGGACTGTTATTGTAAGTTATTTTGTTAGATAATCTCCAGATTTGGCTTCAGTATGGACTAATCTAATGAATATGCACAAATATAATATTGTATAGCTTCCTACTAAAATTTTTGTTTAAAAGATAGATTTGTGAGGGGTGTACTTAAATAGGCTGAGCACTTTATACATATTAAAATTATGCTATATATATTTATATATATATATATATATATATATATATATATATATATATATATATATATATATATATATATATATATATATATATACTATAACCCAAATTCTGGATGCCGAAAATCTAAAAGTACAATCAATGCAAAAGTCATGGGTTCAATTCTCAATTACTGATTAAATACATACATTACAATGTTGTGAATCTTTTTTAAATGCATACTATGAATTTTATATACAATAACTAATCAATTTAAAAATACAGTATGGATCATTTTACCTTGAATAACGTAAAAAGGAAAGTGACTCTAATTTGTATACTGGCTGTCAGACACTTCTCAATATGTGAAGAGCGATGCAAACACAAATCTGCAAACTGATCTTCACCAATAAAGAGATAAAAGCACCTTTGTCTTTCTGATACAAAAGGAAACACAAACGGCCCTCTTATCTGCCAAACAACAGTGTGTGTGTGTGTGTGTGTGTGTGTGTGTGTGTGTGTGTGTGTGTGTGTGCAGTAAAACCCAACAAAAGGTCACATATAAGGACAGATATCCACACAAACAGCTCCACGGAAAGGAAAACACAAGTACAAAGCTCCATCTAAGCCGTCTGACAGTCTTATTTCAACAGTTCAGAAATGTGTGTGACGTTAACATTAAAGCAAGATAATAAACAATCATCAACATTTGCTCATTTGTGACCTCACCATCCTGAGACTTGCAGAAATCCTACAGGAGTCTTCGCGGATTCATGTCTAACTGAAGGGCGCGTCTCAGCAGTGCTCCGGCTGGTGCACAGGTGTGGACCAATCACAGGCGCGCGCATGCGAAAGGGGCGGGGCCAAGATATGCGCGTGTCCGTATAATCTTCGCACCTGTTAGGTAAACCTAGTCAGATGTAGCCTCCCGATCCCTGAAGCTCTGCGTTGGCTGTGGAAATTCAGAATTCATCCAAAACAAGCGAATATGGCTGGCTATGATTGGCAATGCATATTCGGTGGTGTACTAAAAAAATAGGTAAATAATAAACTGGTCAGGTGTGCAGGGAGGATGACGTCATCCTTTCCACTACAGTCGGTCCTCCTGAGATGCTTTAAAGTACGCTTTGACCATTAACAGTTAGTCATCTGGTATCCTCCTGTGGTCCTCCAGACACACAATAGCATTAGCCTACAAGACTTCATCTTGCTTTTAACGTAACATGTTGTTTAGCTTTCCAAAAACAGTTATGCTTTGTGTTGCAGACAACAAATTATGTATATTCTGTCATCAAATTATTATAATAAATTATCATATTGTTATGTTATGAAATCTCAAACACTAAATGTAAGCGCAAATAATTTAACCGTTTGTTATTGTTGCGTTTTTTAGCATAAGCTATCGGCTACTTTGAAATAGGCTAGTCATTCACAGCTCACTCAGAGACTATTTTAAATGTATCATACATCTTGTGCTGTCTTTTTTTGCCTTATTATACGCCTCTTATTACAATATTTATGGCTAGTAAAGCATAGTGTTAAAATATTGTTTGCACCTATTTCATAGCGTAAATTCGCGGTCATTTGTACGTTCGAAACTTCCGGTGACAATTGCGTCCAGTAGCCTGCAATGATAAATTCGTGTGGTTCGAAAGACCCACCCCCAACTAAGAAAGTCCAAAATTTGGCCCCTATTTGAGCTCATTTGTCCCATTTTTGACAATATGCCATCATAAATTGTGAAAATAAAGGATAAAAGAAGACTTTAAGATAAATATACTTTTTAATGATTATTAAAATGAACAAATTATTCTGACTGGAAATGAGCTGGCTAGTTTGTTATTTGCTTTTAGGCTACAGTTTTTAGTTTAAAACAAGTTTTAACAGATCCCTATGTTTTCTAAATGATGGATGAAAATAAATTAGCATTTTAAATTTCATATTTCTTTGTTTAAACATTTTCATTTAAAATTGTAATCGCATTTATAAAACTGTAATAACGTAATGCACATTTGTAAATAAACATTTTTTGTAAACGTAAAATAGTACGGTAAGCATTTGAGAAAAAAATGTAGCAAGTACTTTTTTTTTGCATCAAACAGTGTGGTAATGATAACCATCCGGCAGGATCTGAACCTTATAATTAAGTAGTAAAAAATGAGCCTAATGACTGCAAAAATGTCCACTTTTTGAGAAAAAAGAAGAACCACTCATTTTAATAGGCCAGCTATACGGGCATGTGATTGGCTATATAATAGTTATTTCTGTGTTTATCTATTATTAAACAGTATGTTAATATACTGCACATTTTTATTAACAATTTGTTTCTGCTTGTTTTGACCAAAACGTTCATTTATGTTCATCAACAAATCTAAATCATTGATTAAAAAGGGTGATATGTTCCTGAGTTTCAGTAGTAGGCCTTTATATAATAGAGTGCATTAATTTACATAAAGAATAAATAAATCAGTAATTTTGATCGCCACTGAACACCAGATGGTTAAATAGACGAGATTATACACACACAAACTTTCCTACTTGGCATGTGAAAGTCTGAGATGTGTTATATCGTTTATTACCGGTAGAGGGCAGGCACCGAGGAGCTCCGGTGGCGTGGCTCTGCCGCTCTGCGTGGACTCATGTGACCCCGGTGCCCGTTAAAAGTACCGGCGAGGGGCCACGAGCTCAGCGGGCAACCGGAGCGGCAGCGCGGGGGAGAATCATGTCTCTGTACCGGAACTCAGCATGGTTCCTCAAAGGACTCACCGAATTCACCAAGTAAGAGCTGCACTTATTCACAAATCACCTTATAACAACACTAACAAATATTATTACACTTTATTAATGCACATTCAGGTGTTCATGTGTCTGATCAAATGCTTTTATTCAGTATACAACTTTTTAAATGGTGTTAATTATTCTGTCTATCTTCTCACACCAAGTTTTTTTAATATGATATAATGTAATATATATTCATTCTTTCATTTTCTTTTTTGGCTTAGTCCCTTTATTAATCTGGGGTCGCCACAGTGGAATGAACCGCAATAATAAAAAATAATATAATATAATATAATATAATATAATATAATATTATATAATATAATATAATATAACATAATATAATATAATATAATATAACATAATATAATATAACATAATATAATATAATATAACATAATATAACATAATATAATATAATATAAAATACTATAATATAATATAACATAATATAATATAACATAATATAATATAATATAAAATACTATAATATAATATAACATAATATAACATAATATAATATAATATAACATAATATAATATAACATAATATAATATAACATAATATAATATAATATAATATAAAATAATATAATATAACATAATATAATATAATATAACATAATATAATATAATATAACATAATATAATATAATATAACATAATATAATATAACATAATATAATATAATATAAAATACTATAATATAATATAACATAATATAACATAATATAATATAATATAACATAATATAATATAACATAATATAATATAACATAATATAATATAACATAATATAATATAATATAAAATACTATAATATAAAATACTATAATATAATATAACAATATAATATAACATAATATAATATAATATAACATAATATAATATAATATAACATAATATAATATAATATAACATAATATAATATAACATAATATAATATAACATAATATAATATAATATAACATAATATAATATATGTAAATTTTATTATAAATTCTGTAGTTTGTGTGGGATTATTGTGTGTAATTGGGCTGAAAAACAAATCAAATCTAAGGTCAGAACTGTTTTTAATTCATCTAAATATGTTTTATATATTTATCAAATTTGTCTGAAGGCCTGTAGTTTAGAAAACCTAATGTTTTTAACCCAAAGCTGGGTCAAAAATGGACAAATCCAAAGTTGGGTCAAACTTATTTTTCAACTAAATTGTAATTACTTTTTTTTATCCCAGTTGTCTTTGTCCATTTTTTACCCAAAAACATTGCAACAACCCAGATTTTTGTTGTTGTTGTTGAGTGAATTAAGTAAATGGTTTAATAGGCTCTCTGTCGCAAGAATTATTAAATATTATTAAATTTATTTTGGCTTTAAAACAAAAGCATATTAATTATTTGTCATCAAAACTATACATTAAAATGCTGCATATTTAAATTACAGTGGCAGTAAATTCAGGGTGTCTGCAAGGTCTTAAAAAAGTATTAAAAGTTGATAAATCAAGAGAAATTTAAGGCCCTTGAAAAGTATTCCAATAAAAAGTCTCCAATGCTATTTTGCAAGGTATTTCATTTTATTTCATTTTTGATTATGCAACGTACGGTTTGTGCTAAAGTTTGCCTGAATTAAATCTGTGAATATCAGGATGCTGTGTAGTTTATGAAATCAATGAAATCCTACTAGATTTGGCATCATGCTACTTTATTAAGGCAAAACCATTATTCCTGCAGTTCTATAGACACCAACCTGCTGAATTAGCTACATTTTATAGTTTTTTATTCAGTGTATGAATAATGTTTTAGTTTTGGATTAGTTTCTTACATTAATATTTAGTAAATATGCTGTAGGTTAAAATCTCACCAGTGTTTTCAGTTGGAACCTAATGTGGTTTTAAGTTCCTACAATGTTGGAAAGAGTCTTAAAAAGGTATTAAATTTCACTCTTTGATTGCTGTACAGACTCTGAAATTATAGTAAGAGTCAAAGATGCACTGTAAACAATTAAGCGTTATTTTACAGGCAATTGTCTGTAGTTTTTTTTTTTTACAGAATCTTCCAGTTTGTGGAAACCTGTTGTTTTACAGATATGTTCTGTATTTAAAAAATAATTTATTGTTTACATTGTTTACCTGTAAACAATAAATTTACAGTTATTGCTTGTAATGTGGTATTACATTATTTTTCTGTTTTTTAAAGGAAATTGTATGCATTTTCAGAGAGTAACATGTAATTTTATGTTAATATTTACAGATTATTCCTGTAAAAATAGGGGGGGGGGGGAAATTCAGTCAAATTTTTTTTAGTGAAGATAGTATGAAGATTAACAAAGCCAAATAACAGCCTATTGTTTGTAGGCTGCATATAATGCACTGTAAATATGAAATGTTTATTTTACTACTCTAACAATGTTGCCATGCGAACTGTGACAGCTAGAAAACTACACAAGCTACTTTAACGAACTACAACTCCCAGCATGCACCTCGCACACCCCGGTTCCTAATTCCAACTGATTGCACACACAATCAGAAGATTATGGACTGATTTCAAGGACTTTAAACTCAGCACACACAGTCACACCGTTTCTGGTGTCTTAAACTGTTTAGTGAGCATTACGACGCGGTTTCCCTTAACTTTGCCATGTTTGACTCCTTTACGTTGTTATTTTGTTTGCCGCCTTTACGTTTGGGCTTATCTGTGCACCTGTTTTGTTCTGTTTTAACCTTTAATTGCGAGATGATTCTGTTAATAAGCTGCTATTGAATCCTCAACTTTGTTGTGCAGGCGTCCTCACATGACACTAACCTTGTTTTTGTTGTTAAACGATGAGCAAGTGTGTTATTTGTACAAAAAAAAAAATACAAAATTAGATTGATAACAGTTTTGTATTTTCTCAAGAAAATTATTTTGGAGTTTAACCTGCACATCCTTAAAATATTAATTAAACTATATCAGTTTATAATTATATTTACAGTGTTTTATGACAACAGCAATTATTTGTACTCAAGCTTTTTTTCAATGATTCTTTAAAAGCTTTTTTCTTTTCCAGTTTTAAAGGTGTGTTAAAAGTGGGAAATTTTTATAGAATATTTAGAGATTTCATGCATAATTGCATAAATGAATCTCTATAATTGCATTAATTACCTGCATAATTAATTATCCTTATAATCACATGAATTAATCTGTATAATTACAGTAATAACCTGAATGATTGCAGTAATAACAATCACAATTAATATCTGTATAATTACATTAATAAACTATATACTTTCCCAGAGATGGGTTGTGGCTGGAAGGGCATCCGCTGCGTAAAAACGTGCTGGATAAGTTGGTGGTTCATTCCGCTGTGGCAACCTCGGATTAATAAAGGGACTACGCCGACAAGAAAATGGATGAATTATATATTCACAGTAATAATCTGTAAAGTGACAGTAATAACTTGTAAATATGGAAGAAATTACTGTGTTTTTTTTTGTTTTTTTTTACAAATTATCTACATTTTTTATTCTGAGTTTTTTTACAATAATTTTCTGCCGCCCCTGCAGCCAGAAAATTGATTTTTTTTTGCAGGTTTTTTTTTTTAACAGTGTGATTGCCAGTGATGCAAAAATAGTTCAAAGGTTACTTCTGAATGTGTCTAATAGCTCCAGATTATGAAATAAAAATCTAAAAATGATTGAGGCCTCAAAAATATTAAGTTAAATCAATGTAACTTTACTAGTAAAAACTGATTTCAAGTGTATAGCTTCAAAGCTACAGTTGAAACCTGATTAACTTCACTTTTTTTATTAAAACAAGTTATAGTGGCGTTAAAAAATGTATGTTGTCATGTAATCATCCTTTAGTTACAGTTTAGGACACACTTACACTGTAAAGCCTTATGTTAACACATTCTGTGCGCTTAGCCCAAAACACTAATGCTTTTCATTTTCCACGAAATCCAATATGATGTGCAGTGATCTCAGTGGCCTGTGCATCTCCTAACGCATTGTCACCCGGCTCGACCTCTCACATCCCATAATGGGACACACACATCAGCCTTAACAGTGCAGGCATTTAGCGAGAAAAGCTTGTTTTTCCCCCCGTCACCTCCTCGCTCCTCTTCATCCCTCCGCCTGGCCTGGCACGCCTGGACAAAGCCAGCCTTTGAGAGCTGCTCGAGGGCACGAGCGCTGCTGATACCAGGAGCGGTCTATCAGAGGACGCACTGATACACACGCACTGATGCACACACGCACATTATCTAAGCGGTGACGCAAGGCCACTCATTAGGACAGACCTTCATTACTGCTATCAGGATATTATTAAGTTGAGCTTACATTTTTTATCATACAGAAATCAGCACAAAAGCATCGAAAAAGTGCATAGGGCACCCTTAGGATTATGGGAAGGTTATCTTAAAATTACGCTAACAAAAAAGGAACATGGTTTTATTAGTAAACAAGTATGCTGGTTTATTTTTTTAAGTTGAGTTTATTACCCAATTTTAAACCAACGGTTGGGTTTGTCTACTCTAATAAAATGCAGGGTTGCAAATAATTGGTATTATTTAGTGCCAATACAAATCGATTAAGTTAACACATTTAAGGTGATTGAATGTAAAACAATTAGTAATAATAATAGTCCCTTTTTCAGCTAAACTTTTTCAGCGCATTACTGTAGTTTCAGGACAGTACTGTACTTTGAACAGCATAAAAATAATTTTAAGTGCATTTTACCTAAATTTTGGTTAAAACAACCCAGCATTTTTATATTGTTGGAATTCAAGGAAGTTCCAGATAAACTGGCGGCAAATATACAGTTGAAGTCAAAATTATTAGCCCCCCTGAATTATTTTTTTCCCCAATTTCTGTTTGACGAAGAGAATATTTCTCCAACACATTTCTAAACATAATAGTTTTAATAATTCATTTCTAATAACTGATTTATTTTATCTTTGCCATGATGACAGTACATAACATTTGACTATAGATTCTTTAAGACACTTCTATACAGCTTAAAGTAATATTTAAAGGCTTAACTAGGTTAATTAGGTTAACTAGGCAGGTTAGGGGATTAAGGCAAGTTATTGTATAACGATCGTTTGTTCCGTAGACTATCGAAGAAAATATAGCTTAAAGGGGCTAATAATTTTGACCTTAAAATGGTGTTTAAAAAATTAGAAACTGCTTTTATTTTAGCTGAAATAAAACAAATAAGACTTTCTCTAGAAGAAAAAATATTATTAGACATACTGTGAAAAGTATTTCCTTCCTCTGTTAAACATCATTTGGGAAATATTTAAAAAAGAAGAAAAAAATTAACACTAACTTCATCTGTGTGTATATATATATATATATATATATATATATATATATATATATATATATATATATATATATATATATATATATATATATATATATATATATATATATATAATAATAAAAAAATCTATGTTGTTTTGTGTAGTAGAAGAAGCCACTGTGGTCTTTTTTTCTTCTCTAATAAATGGGCTGTGCCTCGGTAGACAAAACACAATGAATGCAATGTGACTTTATGAGACACTCTGAGACGCTCTTTGAGGGATGAGAGATGCTCAAGACAGCTTTGGAGGCAATAATAATCTAATAATCTAATCTAATAATCTAATAATAGTAATACTGAAGCACTGTCACCTCACAGCAAGAATGTCATTGGTTCGAGCCTCGGCTGGGCTAGAGTGCATTTCTGTATGGAGTTTGCATGTTCTCCACCGTGTTGGCGTGGATTTCAGGCCCGTGGCCAGCCTGGTCAAAGGGGCGGTTCTTTTTTCTCAAAAAGTCGACCTTATTGGAGTTACACACGTCATTTTATATTTAATTATGAGACTTAAACACATTTAAGCACTATTTTTTATCTGGATTAGCTTGTCGGATGGTCATCATAAACACACTTTTTGATGTACCAAAAATTTTCCTAAAGACTTATAATAAAGAAATATTTATTTTTAAAATACAAATTTATTACATCATATTAAAAAGATATCCCATTTTAAATAAAAAAGCCTAGTCAATTATTAGGCAAATTATAAATAACAAACTGGCCAGCACATTCAGCTTTACTCAGTCAGAATTTCACCATTTAAAATAAAATTCATTATTAATTACATTTGAAAATTCATGGAAAACAACAAAAGCCAAAATAATATTCAAATTAATTTACATATGATCCGCTTTTGATGCTTCACACCTTTTTATTGGTTATTTTTTAGTTTCATGAATAAGGTCCAAGATTTAGAAAATAAAGTTACTTGTAAACTGTTTTCTCTATTTTAAAAACAATATAGTAGTAAAAGATGACGTCACTTACATCATATTGTGTGTTTTCTTGCACAGCTGGATGTTGGAATAATTGTTTGCATTGGTCAAAACTGGTTAGCTGAAGTCATGACAAGCCAACACAGAATTCGGCTTGGTCTCAAAGCCTTTTCGATGGGTTATTTTCCCTTATTGCAATGACATAGCAGGCTAAATAGGACAAATTGGCTCATGTATGAGACAAATTCTGCACCTTTGTCAGTGAGGGGTCTTTTGAACCACCCGAACCCCCCTGGCTATGGGCCTGTGTTTCCTCCGGGTGCTCCGACAGTTTCCCCTACAGTCCAAACACATGCGCTATAGATAAATTGAAGGAACTAAATTGGCCGTCGTTTATGGGTCTGAATGAGTGTGTATGGATGTTACCCAGTACTGGCTTGCAGCTAGAAGAGCATCCACTGTGTAAAAAAGATGCTGGATAAGTTGTCGGTTCATTCCACTGTGGCGACCACTGATGAATAAAGGGAGTAAGCTGAAGAAAAATGAATGAATTAATATTTTGTATGTGCGTTTTCTAATTTTATGCACATCCTGGTGTTTCCATTAAGCATTTATGTGATATATTTATGCATAGAAAAAGGTGGATGGAAACACTCCCCTCTCACTCGTTCCAAAACAAAAGATCATATGTTGAATTAAGCTGGTTGCTGTCACCCATTGACTTCCATAGTATTTGTTTACCTACATTGGAAGTCATTGAGCAACAAGCATACTTCAAACTAGCGGAAAGAAATGAAAATAAATGAGGTCATTTTCATTTTTGGGTGAACTATGTCTTTAATGTTTACATAACTAAGAAGAAACCTTTTAAAAACTGTCTTTAAAACATGTATATATAGCTGTGTGCTTCCATTTTCATGTTCTTCATCATCAAAAGTGTGAAGATAAATACTTTACAATATGCAAGAAGCAAGCTTATCAGTTAACAGAACTAATCCAGCAGTGTTTCTGAGAAGCAAGTGTGCTGTGACATTTCCAGACTAATTACCCGTGTGTCTCAGGGGGGCGTTTCTGTCGGCGTCTAAAAACTTTGTAGAGAAAGACCTGGAGACGTCGATGGCGGGCCGATCCTTCATGATCACCGGAGCCAACAGCGGCATTGGGAAAGCAGCCGCCATGGCCATCGCCAAGAAAGGTGTGTGTTAACCCTTTTATGAGGCAAAGAACCATTTATAGTAACTTCACTGTTTAAAATGCTGTATGCGACTCTGGAGCACAAATTCTGTAGCCAAATACACATTGTTTGGGTCAAAGTTATAGATTTATTTTAATGGCAAAAATCA